>NW_025321292.1:0-187371 GCF_019176455.1 Solea senegalensis
AGTATGTCGCCCAAAAATGTGACAAAAAAGTCATAGTTTACTATGTCGTCCAAAATGTGACAAAAAAGCTTTAGGTTAGTATGTTGTCCAAATTGTGACAAAAAAGTCATACTTTAGTATGTTGTCCAAAATTGCACCAAAAAGTCATAGTTCAGTAGATCTTCAAAATTTTGAAAATAAGACATAGTTTAGTATGTTGTACAAAATGTGACAAAAAGTCACATTTGCGTCCAAAATCGCACCAAAAAGTTATATTTTATTATGTCGTCCAAAATGTGACAAAAAAGTCATAGTTTAGTATGTCGTCCAAAATTTGACCAAATAGTCATAATTTAGTATGTCGTCCAAATTGTGACAAAAAAATCATAGTTTAGTATGTCGTCCAAATTTTGACAAAAAAGTCATAGGTTTGTATGGCGTCCAAAATGTGCCAAAAATCATAGTTTAGTATGTCGTCCAAAATGTGACAAAAAGCCATAGGTTAGTATGTCGTCCAAAATGTGACAAAAAAGTCATAGTTTAGTATGTCGTCCAAAATGTGACAAAAAAGTCATAGATTAGTGTGTTGTTTAAAATCGCACCAATAAAGTCATATTTACATTAAGTTTTGTTTGTGGTGGCTCTGTCTGTCTGCTGCCACAGATGCTTGCAGTATGAGCAACAGCAATTGCAACACTGACAGGATTCAATCACACAACCTTCTGATGGGAAGTCAAGCATTATATCTCTGCACCACAGAGAAAGACAGAGAATGACAGAGGGCGGTTGTGTGAATGGGGTGAAGTCTGCCATCTCTGGTTTCCTTGTTTAGTATGTCGTCCAAAATCTGACAAAAAAGTCATAATTTAGTATGTCGTCCAAAATGTGACAAAAAAGTCATAGTTTCGTATGTCGTCCAAAATGTGACAAATAAATCATAGTTTAGTATGTCTCTGATTGACTTGTTCAAAATGTTAGTGTATGTGCTGGGACATAACATAGCACAATGCCAATGATGGCATTCTCAGGTTACTGCAGGTAAAAAACAAGTGAAGAAATTAAATTAAGATTTCAGGGGGAAAATTTAATTCCATTAATGCCATAAGTCTAAGGAAATAACCGATTTAAACATCAGAATATCTGACAATAAAACACAAACCTTCGTCTTTGGATCAATGAGACTGACTCCATGTTTATTGATGGCGATCAGCAGGATCTCTGGGTAGTTGGGTTCTGTGGTTTGCTAAAGACAAGAGACATTTAATATTTAGACGATCCAACAACATCACTGATCATCTATCATGATAATATTTCTGTGTCAGGAGACAACAAAGAAATGTATTTTAATTATTAGGTTTTGCTGGAAAAAAATACCCATAATATGCTAAATAAGATGAAAAAAAAAGGAAATGAAATGATGGTTAAAAAAAATAAAACAAATGTGGGCTGCAGACAGGAAGTGACACGCTCAGGTGTGTTTACCTTGACCTCAAAGAAGGCGGAGCCAAAGGTCGGCCATTTGTAAATGATCTTCAGGAACATTAGCTTGGCCTCTTCCCTTGATTTACCAGCCTGTTTATTGAAGTATGCCACCACAGACTGTAACACACAAACAGATTTACTTTTCTAGCTTTGCCATGCTGTAGGTAAAAACTCATTTGATTTTTGTTGTTCACCTCGAGCAACAATTTCTTTTATTTTTAAGTATGTATTTATAAGTATGAAAACATTTTTAAACTAAATTTAGAAAATACAAATTACTCCACATTGACTCTGGAGTACAAGAAAACAAGTCAACATACATTATAACCTTAAAGGAATACTTCACTGATTTGCATTTAGCTTTGTATTACTAGAATAGGGGTAGTATTTTTGAACAATTGTGCTTCCCAACCTTAGTTTCCCCTGAGTTGAGACACATCTTCATTCTTTTCTTTATTACATGCCAACCAGTGACACCTGGTCCTGATTAACTGTTAGCAAAGATGGCGGACATTGTTTACATTCTGGGAATGAGGTCCCGTCCCCCTGTGAATGGGTCTAAAAAGTGCAGAATTAGCGCTGCAGTTTCTTGGACCAAGGATCGGACCAAGCACAATTATTCAAAAATACTACCCCTATTCTAGTAATACAAAGCAAAATCCAAATCGGTAAAGTGTTCCTTTAATTAATAATATTGTTTTTGTAGATTTACCCTTTTCCAGTCATCTGGCGACATCTGACGAATGAGGTCCTGGGGAACCAGCTCCCGAAGCATCTTCGGAATTGAAGGAAAGTGGGACTTGTCATCTTCAAACTTGACACGGTAGATGAGCGCCGCAAGCTGGAAAACCTCTTCTCGTGAACATTTGTGGTAACCGCGCAGGTATTTAGGAAGTTCCTGATTAAAGGAAGTTGTGAATTACACAAGGGTAAATCATTTCAAAATTGGCAAATATAGAGAGAAATAGCAGTTCTTCAGTGTGAATACAACTCGACTTACCTGGTAGTAGTGGAAGATGGAGTCGGCAAAGGAGTCCTTCCCTGGAACTGTACTTGTCCACAACTTCTTCATGAAGAACACCTGATAGGTCAGAGAGGGAACAATACCTGGGAGCAAGGAAAGAGGGGTTAATTAAGCTTGCCCAATGACATATCAGCATGTAGAGTGGTGGAGGTGGGAATCAAACCCACAGCCTTCAAGTTCTGACATATCAAATGCATCCCACCATCTAATGGCCATTTGGCAGAGATGATCCATCCTCAATCTTCCTCTGAACTGCACGACAAAGCTGAAATTCCTGCTCAAAATCCAGTCAAAACTGGCTTTAATAGTACAGTGTAACTACAGTGTAACTCAATTTATGTCTTTGTTTAAATAAGTAGAAAAAAAATAGGCAGCTACTGACAAAGAATGTAAAAACATAACTGATAACAGGTTGAACTTGATACGACAAACAGGTGACATAACATTTTAGGTTTCCTTGTGGTGGTTGTTTAGTCTGTGTGATAAAATGCCGGTAAGGACACAGGTACTTTTCCTCTGTATTGTGTCATAATAAACCCTCCTGCCGTGGAAAATGTGATGTATATGGAGTGAACGCCATTCTCAGCAGTGTTTTAACTTATAACAGATACTGTTACTAACCGTCTTTTGCTGGACGTGATTTCTTGATCCAGTCTGTCAAATGTCTGACAAAGTCAAAAAAGAAATCTCCCTCTGGCACACTGATCACCTACACACACACACACTCAGAGTTTAATTATGTGAAAGAAACAAAACCTGAATTACTTGAGGGGTTCTGTCATATTTAACTTGTGACAAATAATCTTTGACTTCTGACCTTGTCTGAGATCTTTACAAAGAGGCTGAAGCCTTCAGGAGATTTGAGCAGCAGCCGGGTCGAAATGTTCAGGCAGAAATCCTTTGCTTTGGTGCTGGACTCCACCTCAAACGCCTGCAGATTTCACACAATTAACTCAATAAAAACACTGATATTCTCTGTTCATGGTATCAATGTGCCATACTCGTACCTCATCTGTGTCATCGGGGAAATAGACTTTATGGAAGATCTGTGTAGTCTTATGTTGGATGGCCTCCACTTCCACCAAATGAGGAGGATACTTCCTGGATCCATTACTGCAAACATAACATGGACAAAAAGACACTTAGATGTGGTGTTTAAAAGGTGTATCATGCTCTTCTCTCTGACAATCCAATCCAACTTTATTTGTTAACCACTTTAAACAAACCACAGTGGACCAAAGGTCTGTACAGAATAAATAAAAGGCATAATAAGTAAAAGGTTCAAAATTAGATATGAATAAATAAAGAAATAATAATAAATCAAAAATCATAAAAAACACAATAAGAAATAGCAGCCATACAATAAAAAACAATAAATTATATTCAAATTAAAATAAGTAAAATAAATAAAAATCAACGTCTCACTAAGTGTCAAAGGCCAAAGAGAAAAGGTGGGTTTTAAGGAGGGATTTAAAAACAGACAATGGACTCAAGTGTTAACTTTTCAAAGCTTCAAAAATCCACATTTATTTGATAATAAATTAAATCCAATTTAGCCCCTCCACACTAATGTAAATGATCTGATGCATAGCAGGAGACTTTGACCAATCACAGGGAAGTTCAGAGGGAAAGAGAGGGCGCTTCCTATTGGCTACTCTACTTAGCAGCTGCACATACAAGAAACCTCAAAAAAAGAAAAAAGGGTAAAGAAGAGTCAGACAATTAATGCAATCAAATGTGTGTCAATTCAGAGATGTAGAGATTGACTCTAATAATCTATGAAGTATGAAGAATATGTGGGTGGGATGACTTCACTCCAAAACTTTAGTTTTTAATCTGCAGAAGAGATTCAAGGACCTTCTACCCACTCTACCTACTGTATCTTTAAACTGTATCTAGTTAAAAGTATATATACAGTTATAAATCAATATAATAAGTTTTACCGCAAAGCTTTGTGCAGCCTCTGCATACAGTCTGCAGAGAGTGGGTGGTGCCTCTTGGACTGGAGGAAACGCTGAATGTGGGGCAGCAACACGTTACTGGGAGGAAACAGACCAGAACACAACCACAGCAGCTCCCAGCCTTTCTCCTCACTGTACCTGCACCAGCACAAAAAACTTTGTTAAGACATCATATAGTTTTACACAAAATGCAACAATACTGCTTAAATTAAAACTTGTGTTCACACATATATTTTTGTGAATCTTGTTTTAGTAAATTCTTAGTAATCAATCAAAGTCCTGGTGTGCGAGTGTTGCGTCGGGATATCATGGCGTTTCATTTCGACTGCATTCCGACACTCACTTGACGTGGTTGTCAGTGAGCTGTTTGATGATCTGACAGTAGATCTCATCTTTCAGAGGTTCGGCCTTCAGCGCTCCTTCAAAGATCTGGTCCGTTAACTCATTGACCGAGCGCGTCCGCTTGGATGGATAGTCACCCATATACTTCATCATAGGTGGGACAAATGTCAAGGAACAACACAATGTGGATGAAAATCTGGATTGGTTTTGCCAAACTGTGTAATGAAAATGTGTGTTGCCAATAAGTCAAGATAATCCTCAATTTACAGAAAAGCAGATTTGTTTAAAATAAATATGTATGAAACTCATTGAATCAAAACATGTTAGAATATTAGTCGCATTCGGTCAGGTTGGTCCCTTGTGGCGGTGCGCTCAGTCGCAGCGACTCTGATCAACCTTCCATCTGACCTCGACATTTCGTTGTGCAATACCGGTTGTATAATGACAATAAAGATGCTTTCCCTTCCCCTTTCCCTTGGATAAGTCACTTTAATTTAAAACCTAAGGTTTTAGTATTTTTACTATATTATTACAAGTTGTTCTTTTTGTATTAGTACTGTCTTTACTAATTCTGACTTAAACTTAACATTTACAGAATATATACAGATAAAGATATTCAGGGACGATACTGAGTCAAGTAAATCCAGATGAGAAAAAAACACATTTCAGAGAGACTGTACAGTTTGAAGGATATCTATGAAGGCCATGCAGGCATCCTGAGCCAGCTCCTCATGGTTCACCACCTTCTTCAGCAGTGGCTGTTTGAGCGGCTCTCTGGTGCAGGTCCACATTTTGTCCTTCCCACGATTCTTAGTGACCATCACTCTGCTCAGAGTGTGTTTGGGAGGCGGCCTGGAAGAAACGCTAGTTTGAGGCTGTTGATGGTTAACATTGTTGACCAACACCTGAACATGTGTGTTTCTCTGTGTTAATAATGGCACACTGGTGATGAAGGAAAAATCCTGTATGTTTCAGACTGAACTGCTACATCACTATGCTTTTAGGAGCGTACCTGTCAATGTTGTGCTTTTGTTTGTAAAGATATGAACACACAAGTGTTTATTGTTTATGTCCAGTTGTGTTTTTTGTGTGTGTGTCTTAACGTCTGTACCGGAAGTAGTCGTAAGAGAACTCCTCCAGTGTGTAGGGTTTTATTTTGCCGTCAGTCTCTGGCATGACGAGCTGCGAAACACGAACTGACTGCTGCCGCTGGTCCGGTGTCATGGTTACTAGCGCCTGAAATGAGGGATTGCACCAGATTACACAACACTAGACTATATCACCTTTGGAAAAAAGGTAGAAAAAAGAGTTTACTGAATTGTTGAATTAAAAACATTAATCTTCCTAAAGATAAAAACGTTTTTGCCAGATAACTACAATTATCTTGCATCCGATTGTGTCACCAACAACAGAAATTGTTATATTTGTGACTCCACTAAATACCTGCATGAATTCTAATAAGACCAGCACATGTCACAAGGTCATCATGTATCACAAACATATCTGATCTAGAACCACATACTGAAGTGACACAAATCTGATTTCATCTATTTTATGATTGTCCTCACAACCCCGAAAAAAAAAAAATCAGATCTGAGTCTAAAAGAATCAGACATGAACGTAGCCTTCGATTTTATATTTTTCCGCTCACCACTATTTCCGGCTGAGGTCGAGTCATGGAAGGCAGGACATACACACAGTCAGCTGGAAAATCTCCTCTTTGATTTGTACGTTCGTTGACACCATGTGCCCAACCAGAGTTAAGAACCTGCTCGCCAGTGTCCTGGTCCAACAGGATCAGGTCGCCTTTCAGGAAGCTCAGGAACGTTGACTCCTCCCCAGCTGTGGCAAAAAAAAACGGCAACGTTTATTCTTAGGTGAGATCGATACTGTAATTTGTTCTCTAAGAATCTTTAGGGACCAAAGTTCAACAACAAAGTACAACAAAACAAAAAAAGACAAATTCCTTTTCTACTCCGAGTTAAAATGACGATGAAGCCAACAAGTAAAGACGATTCCTACAAGTGCCACAATTATTAAATTAATCAGTAAAAATAAATAAATAAATAATTATTTGTCTAAACTTCACGTTTGCAGTTTTACTTAAAGTGATACTAAAATAAATATTTAGAGAAGCTGATGGACACAACAATGATACCAATTATATACACTAATCAAAAAAAACTAACAGAAAATTTCATCATCTTTGATTTTTAACAGGGTCTATTTCTTTCCACTTTTTTTTTAACACAGCTGTTAAATTAAAATTTAAATTAATAAAGTTAAGATTTTCTGTGTGGTTTATGTAGGAGTTCCCTTAATATTTTCATGAAGCAGTGTGTATGAAACTTTGAGGATATACTTGGGTTGGGGTTGTCTTGTAGTGCAACCACAAACTTGGACCTCTTCCTCAGTCCCTCCAGGAAAGTCACAACCAGGTCACGGATGTCTTCTGCATTGTTGGAGGTGAATGTGTACTCGTCTCCTTTGATGGTTGCCAAAGTGAAACTCTGACCCTGCAGCTTTCCTCCTCTGAGAAACAAAAAATATGACAAAAATAGGCTGATTCATTTTTGCCCTGCAGAACAAACTAAAGTTATTACAAAACAATGTAAAAAAAGGAGCATTTAGAAAAAACATTACATTAAGGTGTCATAAAAAGAATACAAAGTTGACCATCAGAGGGAAATTAAACTTTAAACTTCACTGTTTGATCTAACTATCCAAACACTTGGATGTCTCTCGTCTGTAAAGTACTACAACACCCAGCATGCCTCACCTACTGCTGGAAACTGCAGTGATTTCTGGGAAAGAGAGCTCTAAGAGGACCTGCTCCTGCTCGTCCACAAAATAAACACCAGTCCAGTTAACAGCCACGATCAAGTCGTTTTTAGGCAAACTGGGACCTGAGAGAAGACAGCAGAATTCACAGAAAATTTTTCAATGACTCTACAACTAAAAATACATTTAATTTAATATCATAAGTTAAAACATCAACTGATAATGTTAACCAATCTTCATTACACTTAAAAATGCTTTGAATATGGACTTTGGGTAATTTCTGGTACAACATAAAGTTTGAGCAGCAGCTTTAAAGAGTAATAATCTTTTTTGGATGATTGAACAGTGAGTCACATGTGAAGGTGTCAGATAGGCCGTGGCAGACGCGATGGTCACCTGAGAACTTAAAGGCTTCGTAGAAACGAGAGAAGAGCAGTGGCCACTTGTGTCGAGCGAAGTCCACCACTTCCTCCTTCACCTTCTGAGGGTCAAACCTGTTCTGAGTGTAGATTCCCTAAGGAGACACGGTGGGGTGACAAAGAGTGACAAAGAGTAAACGTAATACTAAAATAATGTGAAATGATTGTATTAGTGTTAATGATGGATTCTATTTAGATGAGTGATGCATGTTGGTTGCCAGATAATCACTTTAGTCATATTTATTCTGTTGTTTAAATGAGAATTCCCTGTAATCCTGGCTACACAGACTCCTGTGTAGACATAAATGCAGGGAGAATGTGGATAAACGCTGTAGAGCACCTTCTTGTGAGCAGCCATGATGAAATGAGCCCATTTTTCCACCGTTTTGGAAGGGTTGATCTCTCTGTCTGGGATGTAAGAGGGGATGAGGCTGAGCAGACGCTCCAGAAGAATCTCTGAACCGTAGTCAATGTAATACTGCTGAGAGGCCAGCTCTGACAGGTCATCCTGAGGACACACACGCAGAGCAATCAGTTGGTATGAGGTTGTAATATTTGTTTGTTTTCCAGGATTAGGACATCACTCTCATCATACTAACTTAGTTGTAAGTATGAACCTTACAACACAGTTAGTATGATGAGAGTGATGTCCTATAAATAGCAGAGCGAGGTTGAATGTCATCACCCTGTCGCAGCGATACTCTCCAAACTTGACGCCCCTGACGATTTGTTGATAGATTAGGTTGGTGGCGACCAGGTCATCGGAGGGACAATGCCAGGGCGTGAAGATCTCCTTCCTGAAGAAGAGCCTCCAGGGGGCGTTCCTCTCCTGTGCTCCCTGCTCCTTTGCATACTGCTCGCACTGCGACACGGCATCCATCACATGGTCATTCCCGCTGCCTAAAGAGGAGACCTGCAGGAAGACGATGCTTTCATTACCATGAACAATAATCCAACTTGTAAAACCTGGACTCAGATTTTAATGTCTCCTCCTCGACACACTCCTGTGAAGACTTGTTGTGATGTCACAAAATCCTGCTCCTACACATGTGTATTTTAATTAAGGGCGAGTTCAGAGAAAGATGAAAATAATATTTAATTATATTTCCCACCTTGTCAAACAGTGCGATGTAGAGGGAGAAGCCAAAGCGGTCTTGCAGGTTGATTTTGTCGGACAGAGCACTGCACAGCTCCTTGGCTGTGGTGGCCGAGTCGGTCAGAAGAGTTTTGGTTGTACCGTCCATGAACGTCACCGGCAGCATGATCGGTTTCTTCGACTTTGTAGCCTGAGCAAAGGATTGCAAATTACCCCGTCATGGGACAAACAAAATATTATATTGTCTCATCTTATCTCATCTCAGATTGAAAACAAATGTGAATCAGTGATGAGGTAGTTCTTGTTGTTTTTAAAATCATTCCATACCCTCAGTCAAGCCAAACATTACTAACACTAACATCACATCAGCTGTTCTTCAGACCACATTCACTAGTAGATCTGAATGTTGCCGACTACTTTGAATGAAAAAACTTAAATTTATGGTCATTTGATTAATGCCTTTTGTTTGTGTTTTGTTTGCCTTTTTCATCTCCATGTTTCTGATGTTCTTGTAAATTGCATCTCAATTTTTATGTCAAGTTTTTAATCCCTTGCGATATACTGTGTTTCAGCTTTTTGTATAAAATATGCTTTAATACTCATTGTTTATTTGCAAATGTAGCCTTTGTGTGTGTTGTTGTTCACATCTAAATAGCAGAAGATAATTCAAATATAAATTATAATCATGACAATGATGGCTGCTGCACAATGTGATGATTTGTGACGCATTCGAGACAAAGGCTGAAAATTGCTGCTAATTACAACCTCATTCAATTCAAACTTTTCTTTACTAAGTCAGATGCGTGTGTTTGTACCTGCAGCTCCAGCCAGGATGGAGGTTGTGTTCTTGTTCCGTTCACAAACGTTCGTCTCAGCCTCTCTTCACAGTACGGAGCATAACCCGGTGGCCCGCTGCTGATGAAGTTCCTCAGGTACTGTCGGTACAAGTTATTTTTGTAAATAGATTTAAATTTCACAAGCAAATTAAACAAAAAACATTAAGATGATAACATCACAGAAAGTTACTAACAAGTGAAATATGATTGCAGGTTTTACAGTTGTAAACATCTCATTTTTAAATGTTGATGATCAATTTAGCTGTGGAAAAAAATATTTGTCCTCCCATTTATTCAAAATAAAAAAAAATATTAGAAAATGTTGAGTGTGATCCGACCTTGACAAACTTGTCTGATGGAGCAAAGCAGCCGACGCACAGAGAGATGAGGATCCAGCCACGAGCGTGAGAACTCTTAGACGGGTTCTGACTCAGCTGCTTACAGATCTGACAGTAGATCTCATCCCTAACACACACACACACACACGATTAACTATTAAACTTATATCATTATCACCATAAATGTCTGTGTGTGTGTGCACCTCAGTGCTGGCCTCAGAATCCCATTGCCAATGATGAAGTGAAGTTTCTCCAGGTTGGATGTCGGCCTGTCCTCCAACATGCTGTTACCGTGGAGACCGTACTCGCCATCATTGAGGCGCTTGGTGACCTGTGAAGCATCACAATGTATTTTTTCTAGTGGCTGTGGTTTAGTGATAGAGCAGGTCGGGGGTTTGATCACCAGTTCCTCTAGTCTAAATGGCGATGCGAACCTGAGCAAGACACTTGCTTCTAACAGCTGTGGTGTAAAATGCTGAGTGGTCATCAAGACTTAAGAAGCGTTATATAAATACAGACCATATGGATCAGTATCATGTCAGCTGGAGATGCTGAGTATCAGAAGTATGGTTTTATATTTTCCCGCTGTCTCTCACCTCCTCAGTGATCTTGGATTTCTTCTTCAGGGTCAGAGACACCAGTTTGTGTCGGACACTATTCTTCTTGTGGCTGTCGGCGTGGGGCGTCTGGGGACAGAGGAAGATGAGAGAAATCTCATCAAGAGACCAATTGCAAGATGTTTCTGCTCACAGCAAAAAAGACACGTAATGACTGAAGGCCATGACCCATCTCCTCCTCACCTCCCCCTCCCCCTGCAATGCCTGCAGCTCCCTCTTGTACGTCTTCTTTCCCAGTGTCTCGTAGATTTTGGTCATGACAGGGATTTTCTCGCTGCCGTCGCTGATGGCCGTGTGGTACTTGGGCTCCGGCAGATCCCCCATGAACCTCAGCACTGTGATCCACACCGCCAGAGCAGCCTGGGCCAGGACACGGAGAGATTATTAGTTATTTACAGAAATGATTGAACCAAAGCCTGAATGTATTGGTATTTGACAGCTGTTTATAAGGATTTAAATTTAAACAGGTTTTAGAGAGCATGTGATTAAATATTAAATGTTTTCATTTGTAAAAACAATAAATATTTTACATTAATCATTTACTGACTCAATATAATTTTCTTTTTATTTCATATAATTGCATGTTTTAATCGACACAAATCGACAAAGCAACTGTTTTAGGAGCAGCGATTAAAGGTGAGATACCAGCTGGTCTCCCTCGTCGTCATGGAAGAGCAGTGGCTGTTTGAGTGGGCGTCGGACGTAGGTGTGCGTGGTGGTGCCCTGGAAGTAGGTGGCAGCAAACTTGGCGAACTTGTACTCAGATAAATCCTCTTCATCATCGTCTTCAGGCAGAGGAAGAGCCTCGTCCAGATCCTCCACTTCCATCTCCTGATGTGTTCGCTCCAGGTCCTGCAGAAGAGTCAGGTGAAAACCTGTAGACTCAAACTAATGTTTTTATATCGCACAAAAATAAGACTGTATATTAGCTCACCTCAAAGCCAGCGGGGGCTTGTCCCTCCTGACCCGGGAAAGAGCTTGTTGTGCCCAGGAAGCCGAACATCTTGTCCACCATGTCCGAGTCATTGACAGGCTCCAAGCGAGCCTTCTCCATTTGCTCCACCAACTCCTTCTTCTTACGAGCCTCCTCCTTCTCCTTCTTCTCTCGCTCAGCGTCTTCTTTGGCCAGCTGGGCCAGGCGCTCCTAGAAAATAAAACAGCATCACATTAGATTTAGAATAAAAGAAAACTCTGTTGGGTTGCTCAGCTGGATAGATGTTTTTACCGTCTATCCTCTTTCCCTCCTACTCTACTCTAATGGTGATATTTCCTCTGCTAATCTGTGCTGAAGCACCACTGAATAATAAAGTATTCCCACAGCTTAGCATGACAAGAAAAAACATGTAAAGCAATAGTCTGAATGATGTTAAGTTTTTGAGTGCATGTAAACACACTCTTTGAGTAAAAGCAGGCAAATTAAATTCAACAAACTAAGGTTTTAAATGCATCTTGTTGAACTCCACCTGGTGTTTGCGTTCGGCCTCAGCCTTCGCTCTCTTCGCAGACATCTGGTTCCTCAGTTTGGTCTCTTCAGCCAGACGCATCTTCTCAGCCTCCAGCCTCCTGCGGTACTGAGGGGAGACAAGGAGAAGTCGGCCATTAAAGAACAACAACAACAGCAGCAGCAGGTAATTACAAACACAGTTTGTCTCATTAACATCTCAGTTCCAATACAACAGTGTGACATCAGTGCTGAGTGGAGGGACAAACAGAATAATGGTGAAAGAGGGAATTCGTTTTAGGATTTTTCCAAATTATAGAAGTATAAATTAAAGAGATAAAAAGATAAGTTTGAAATGAAAAGTGTATTAACAGATTATGTGTCTTGAATCATGTTTACTTGTAATTTACAATGTGGATTCACAGTGAACATTCACTGAAAAATTGTTCTTGGATAAATCTAGAACTGCAACAATGAATCGATCAGTAACGTTTTTCACTTAAATAAAAATAATAAAAATAATTATAAATATAATGTTCTTTGCTCTGCTATCACATTATTCTGAGTTAACGTGTTAAACACTTACGGACAATTTTGGTACAGAAAAACAAATCAATTAATCGTGAAAATGACTCTGAGAAAAATCCATAATGAACGTGATTAGTTGCAGAGCTAAATTAGTGTTAACATAGGCAAAGTGAAATCAAAGTGACAAAGTCATAGTTTTGGTTCATTATATCACTACTCACTATATTTGATAAACTGATGAGGTTTTATGAGTAAAATGTTGATCGTTCATATGAATTTAATGAAGCAAAAAGTAAAATGATATATTACTGAAGTGTACATTAGTAGATTTGTTTTTAGTGGAGTTTCTACCTCTCCCTTCAGCCTCTTGTAAAGCCGTCGAGCAATCATGCCTCTGGTGTACGCCTGGATGGTGATGACGGCCCACAGCCGATGTCTGAACGCCCGACGCACCAAGTATCCTCGACAGTGACCCTGGAATCTTGTGATCCGCTGACGGGCGACATGATACGACGCGCACAGTTTCCTAGAACGGACCAGAGCCTGCAGGCGGGAGAACCCTGCCCGCATCTGAAGAGACACAGAAAAGAAAGGTTTACAGTCATGCTGATATGAAAAAGACCTGAAAACACTTTTCTGTCATTCAACATGTTTGCTGCCTGTGTGTGATGTGGGTGTAAAACTCAGAGATGCTCCTCACAGCTCCATAGTTCTTCCGACACTGGTATCCCCTCCATGTTTTTTGGATGAACACGGCCGACTTCCTCATCCTCAGGAAGTTGGACCTGATGGCAGGAGACAAAAGAAAAATCATTATCATTATATCAATTATTATATGGCAAAACATTATTATCAATAAATACAACTGTTCTGTGAATCGTATTAAAATCTGACGTGGTCACACAGGTTTTCCGACCGACCTGTCCTTGAAACCTCGAACCACCTTCTGGATGAGGATGACCTTGTCAGTGATGGCTTTGTCTCTCTCGATCTCCAGCAGCATGTCATGGTGATCCTGCACATCAGCAGAGAAAACCAATCATTTAAGTAACTCTGCTGCTCTGGCTCTGATAACCACATAGCTCCTGTAACAGTTATTACTTATTACACTTATTACTTATATGAATTGTAATAAAACAATGTTTTCGCACCGATTCATGCATGCTGACCTGTTGTCTCTGACCAACATTTAATTATTTAACTCACTCCAATCTCAGAGTAGTTCCAGACACACTAAAATAATCATAAAATACATTTATCTTTTTTGAAGCTCTATACAATTAACTGAAAAACAAAAGTTTGTTTACAAACACACTGATCATATACTGTATCACATCAAAGTTATTAGACTTCCTCCACAGGAAATGATCAATATTTGGTCACTGCTGAGGAGTTTCAGGACACAATAAAGCTGCATTTTCCTCCTACAGGCTTTAATCTGACAGCTTTTTAACAAACGTCTGAAACTCCTTCCGCAAACTCTTCCTCCTGTGATCTGTCCATCTGTCCTCTGGCTGATCTGACCACATCCTGTCGGGGAAGTTTGGGTAGTACTGCTCCCCCCAACCCGATTGCACTTTCTACCTCGTGTCCTGTTTCCTGAAAGGCCGAGCAGTAATGCACGACAGAGACGAACCCTTAAAGCACTAAAGCAGAGAAATAAACCTGACTATTCCAGTGTGACTGTGAAAGAGAAACATACATGTATGTCATCTCCTTTCAGTCAGGGCTGAAAGATTTCATTTCAGCAAAGCAGTTTCTTCAAATCATTCTTTATAGCCAGAACTTGAAACAACTTGACTCTTGCTATTATTTAGAGCATCAGGTGAATGGCATTGAAAATTAAAATTTTAACATGTATCAGACCACATTAGTGCTTTAGATCATTTTCTAAAACATCATAAAAACTAACCTCTGTTAAACCAGGGTGTCAGAGACCTCCTTATTTTGTTACTGAGTTTTGTCCAGGTTTAAACCTCAAACAGCATGCAACATAATAGTGTATTAAATGTTTAAAGAGTATTTCTCGAAAGGCTGACAATGCAGAGATTGAAAAGAAAAACATGTACCAAGTCTCAGAAAATCTGAATTAACTGACGACTGATCAACAGCCACACACAGAGGTTAAAAGATATTAAAAAATAAATACCACTGATCACATAATCTTCAATTTGCTCTTCAGTTTTCAGCTGCAGAGCATGAGAACCAAGTCTAAACCTCATTTCTGGTCTGAGAAAAAAAAAAAAGCAACAGGCTGATGTTGGGTCTGTTCACTTTCACACACTGACAACACAAACTGCTGAACAGCAGTCATGCCCACATGATGTTTTCATTTCACCTTAGGGGACAGAAGTGACAGCATCACCTTGGCAACGAACCAACGGATGTGCCTTTACTGTGACTTTTGACCTTAGGGCGCCGCCTGTCCTCACATGGCGGGAAAGCAAACACAGACAGAGTGCATAGACAAAGTTGTAAAGAAAAGGAAAAAACCCACATGAACAAACATATTCCTGATGGGAACTGAAGCAAATGTGCTCATTTTCATCAACAACTGATCTTAAAAAAACACAGAGAAAGCGATGAACCAAAAAACACAGTCTTTCCAAACACTGAACTGGAAAAAACCTCATGTGTGTAGAAAATAAAATTCCCATTTTCATTTTTTGACTGAACAAGGTGAACATGTACAGTGCATGTGTATTTCTATTATTCTAAAGGTTGTAAAAGACATTGAGAAAACTTTACTGTAATACTGTGGACTATATTTTGTGACTTATCTATTTATCATATAATTTATCTGCCCTTTCAGAATACAAGCTTCTTTTTTTATTTAGTTATTTATTAAATGTCTTGTCATTTCATCTCAATGTTAATCTCATCACTGAAACGGAGTTGAATTGCCCTTTAAGGTGGGATTACCTTGAGGAAGATCTTGGTTTTTCCCATCTGCCAGTCGTCATCTCGCCCAAGAACAGCCTCAGCAATTCTTTGACAGGTTCCCCTCAGGTCCTCCTAATGAGAGAGAGAGAGAGAGAGAGAGAGAGAGAGAGAGAGAGAGAGAGAGTGAGAGGTCAGTTGTTAATTTGCGGAATTTGTTAACAAATGCAACAAATATAGAACAATACAACTTTAATCTAAATGCTGTAATATTTATGATGATCACCATCACTGAACATGACGATGATGATTGAGGATAACAACAATCACCAGAAAAATTTTAATTCATGCTGAGATAAACATCAATATCTGTATTATTTAATTGTTTTGTTTTCCCAAAGACTACTGTGCAACATAAATAACAGTTTAACTCAACTTTATTCTATATGCTATATTCAAAATACGAATACTGATGTTAAGGGACGGACAAAATCAGGAAAACGCCAGTGTCTAAGAAAAACAGATGATGGATTAAGAGTCATTTGATCGATGTCAAGTATCACAAATCACAGTTTCATGACAAACACACACACACACGGCTGTGGTTACACTGTACCTGTTTGTATGCCGGTTTGACTCCAGGCATGAGCACACGGTAGCGATCCACAAACTCCACAAACGTGTAGCGGATGGGATATCCTGCACGTCGGATACGAATGGTCTCCATCATCCCGGAGTACCTCAGCTGACGCACGCACAGCTCCCTGTCAAATAACTACACACACAAACATGTTTCAGGTTATGGTATTAACTGTTTGACACTCACGTTCCCTTAAAATATCCCTTTACCAATTTTCAAACAAAGTGTTTTTTACCAATAATTCTTTAAAAGATTAATATCATAAGGTTATGTTTCTATAAAAAGAGCAATGACTCACCATGGGCTTCTTGAATTCATTGGGTTTGATGCAGCGAACAAAGAACGGCTGACAGACACTCAGCGTCCTCATCAGCAGTTCAAGAGATCTTTTAAACTGACTGCTCAATGTGGGCGAGCGCTTCCTGGTCTCTGCTCCCTAAAAAAAAGAAAAAAAGAAAAAACACAGAGAGAGAGAGAAGTAAAACAGTGTAGAAAGTGTCAGGGTCAGAAACAATGAGGACTCGCTTTTTCTGTTCCTGATCTCTGACACCGTTTCCCTCGGTCTCTAAATATAATTGTTTGGCTGACAAAGCAAGTTTGGAGAATCAAAGAGCCCACAAATCAACAACTGTCCACTGCATCAGTCCAATAATCAAATAATCAATAGAATCATGAGCACAATTATTTTAAAACCTAAACTGACAAGTGTTCAATACCACTATCTTATTTTATATTAATTTAAACACATATACACAAACCCTGAATACTTGAATTAGTAAAAACAAATTATTGGATTATAGGGAATTTATTATACAAAATGTTTGATTATTATAATAAATAATGGCCATTAATGTTTATCATAATCTACAAAGGGAATATGTATAAAATATCTGATTCTGTTCATCTCTTCTGCATTTTAAATCAGGGACAAATACAAATACAACCACATTATTTTATATAATATAGTGCTGTAAAATTAAAAATGTATGTTTCGTATAAATAATCAAGATAAATACATAAATAGTATTAAGTACAGTTTTCTTGAATACTTTCCTCCACTGGTTCAAACACATTTTAAAGCAATGACGATGAGGAATTTGGGGATTTATTACAAATTGTAAATGCTCAATAGGTTTAGAAACAAGTCACCTCTTTCTTACTTGTTAGCTTAACACAAACACTGAAAATATGAACTAGCTTCACGACCGCTGCCTTATTTACACGATTTATCATTGTGTGTATACATATTCTGATTGTAAATAAAAACACACGATTAGGTTCAGACAGTTTAATTGGCTTTTCTGTGTTTCGCAGCTAACAAGCTCAGCTGTTTCCTCTTTGAAATAATTAAAATGACGCTGATATTGAAATTAGCAGTTAATATTTTTACGTACAATTGAGCACCGAGATCTCTCTGTGAATCACACTGAAACAGAAGAAAACGTAGTGTTTCGACGTTTCTCAATGAGCTTATTACTACACAAATAATGCAGCTGCGGGAGAGTTTAACACCGTCATACCGTCCTTTACGGCCATTACAGTCCTCCGAATTTTCTTTGCTCGATAACTGCCACACCGTGACAGAAAAAGTTTGCTACTAACGACCCTTACTCAAATAGCCGGCAGCTGCCTTTGTCGAGTCTTTTATTTTGAAAGTTTTACGCCGACAAAGCGTTTGTTGTATCCGTCTTTACACAAGCTCGGTTCAGAAGTTATTACCGACCTGACAACTGGGTGGCATGCCTCATTTATTGCTGCAATGAGGAACTGCAGCAATAAAGTTGCACAAAGGTATTGACATTAATCGATAGTTATATATAATAGTGCCATTTTTAGTGTAACTGATTCAGTTAATAATTAGTGAAGAGTTGAGACAATTATCTGAGCAGGGCGATAAAAATCACACGTGTTTTCTGCCATCTACTGGACAAAATCATGAACTACAGGTACTAAGGTACTACTATCAGTCAATACTTTCAAAATAAAATCATAAGTGAACTTAAAAAAGGAAATACGTTTTCGTCTTTCTTAATCTTATCTATTAATCATTCATGAACACACTCAACGGGATGTTTGTTTACCCACTAATCTACCAGTTTTACTTGATTTTACATTACAGTTCCTTTTTTTTCATTCATGCTGCTTTTTTTGTGTTTCATCACTCCACAGTCACAGTTTTAATGTTGAAGTAAAAAAAATTCATATTTGAATTTTTACAGAATTAATCACAGAAACAATATATCAAATATATATATATATATATATATATATATATATATATATATATATATATATATATAAAAAAACACTTGAGTCGTGACTGTAAACACCACCACAAAGAGTTTAAGGTGACTTAACTGTACCTGTAGGAAGATTTTTTGTTTTTTCCAACAACAATAATAATAATAAATTGGTCTGTTACCATGGCAACATCAGCCTGGAAGATTTGTTTGATGAACTTGTTCTTGGAGGAGTGAACCAGCTGGATAATGTCACCATATAAAGTATCTCTGTTCTTCTCTAGGAAACCTGCAGGACACACACAGTTTTAGAAACCAATGCTTCTCAAAAAATATTGCGCGCGTGTGTGTGTGTACTGACCTCTTGTTTCATAGAAAACCACTCCAGCAAAGTGCTGGATACCAAATTGCGTCTCATAGTTGTTCTTAGGAGGGATGTAGTTTGTGTTGACTTTGTGCTGAAAGTTGAGCTTGTTCAGCATTGTGGTGTCAGTGCCCTGCAGCAGACACAACAACCACAGACACACAAACAGACGCATGTGCTTGTTTATTTAAGCACCTGGAAACAAGCTTTTTTAAATCTGTGTGTAATCACTGACAATCTGAGTGTCTGAGTGCGTATGATTGTACCTTGGGGAATTTGCTCTCCTCGTCAATGAGTGAGATGATGTTCATGGGTTTGATGGCGATCATGTCCAGGGCGTCCTGGTTGTCGGTGAACTCGATGTGCTGCCAGTTGATGTGTTCCAGGTTGTACTCCTCCTGCTCAAGCTTGAACACATGACGCACAAAGAACTGCTGCAGGTTCTCGTTGGCGAAGTTAATGCACAGCTGCTCGAAGCTGAAGGAGGGAGAAAAGTGACAAGAAAAGACAAAGATGAGGCAAATTTATACTGTGATATATATATATATATATATATATATATATATATATATATATATATATATATATATATATACATATATATATACATATATATATGTGTATATATATATATATATACTGTACATACAGTATATATGATAGACGCTGAAACTGTGTGATGGAACAGAAGGAGGAGAAACAACAGCTTTATTCTGGTTCCTCAATCAACAATTAATGGGATTAATAGGAAATACAAGTTAATGAAGAATGAAGTTACAACGAAGATTATGCCAGAAAAATATGTCTGCATATTATTTAATTATATATTCTGAATGTATTACTGTGTGTGTGTGTGTACCTGTTGACAGTAAAGTTCTCAAAGCCAAAGATGTCCAACAGTCCGATGGAGCGTCGCAGAACTTTAGGATGCGAGGAGGGAGGTTTGTAAATGGCGGCATTGATCTTCTCCACGATCCACACGAACAAACGGCCATAAATACCCTGCACACACACACGCACACAGTGTCAGTATTCACACCACAAATTTTGTGTTAACGTGCAAAGAAATGAAGTAGCCATTGTATCAGACAGAAAGTGCAGGAGAAAAGAAAGTGAACCGCCTTTACTGAACATGCTGATAATCGAGAGATCAATGAAAGATCAATTCAGGACAGTTTGTGTTGATCAGTGTACCTTGACAAAAGCATCCCGCACATCCAGAGCTTGTTCCATGCTGAGCGGCGTGGAGACGGTCTCTCCTCTGGTGATCAGAGTCCGACTGGTGAGACAGTTCATCAGGTCCTTACTGTCCACCTGACACATACACACACACAGATGTGAGGACAGATTTAGTTTCAAAACCATCATTGTAAGGACATTTTTTTGATGTGAGGACATTTTACCTGGTCATCAAAACCTTTAAGGGCATTTTGGGGGTTAAGACCTGGTTGTAGATTAGATTTGGGCTTAGACTAACGGGCTTGGGAATGCATAATGTCTATGAATGTCCTCACAACTGTAGTGTGACTAGTGTGTGTGTGTGTGTGTGTGTGTGTGTGTGTCACCTCCAGCAGTGTAGCAGCAGTGGTGAGGTGAGGGCTGCGGACGACCTCACAGGCATCCAGGTTGTCATAGGTTCGAGCTGCAGATTAAAGTATGTACATTTTTTAAAACCCCACAAAGAAAATACAGAAATCATCTGTGATTTAATCTCTTTCTTATGTTGTCATGTGAGACTGATATCCACTCAATGTGTCTTATTAAATTAAAATAGTTGTTCAGCCCTGTGTGTTGTCTGAAGGTTTGAACAACTCTAACAAAGCCTTACAGTCAATCTACATCATTAACAAATAGAAGAGACTTTTATTACCTTCATATCTGAGGTTACCCATGTGTAAAATGGCAGCTAGCAACTTAGTAATCTCCCAGTTCTCTTTGTCTGTGAACATTAACACCTGCAGAACAGAAGAGGAGAAAAAGAAAAACCATCTATTCACAGTTTCTCTGTGCTATCTTTTCACCAGTGTGTGGATTTAGAGCTCACCTTCATGGCAGAGCGGATATTGGAGTATTCCTTCAGGTCATCTCGGCCGTCACACACTGTGCAGTTTCCCTGCAGAGAAACACAAGGATGTGTGGTCAGCTCGTTTAGTGACTCAGTATGTTGTGATTGCGATTAATACATATGATTAGCTTTAAGGGCTTTAAGTCTTTTCTACAGTATTTTGGAAAGCTATGTGTTGTTTATCTGTCTGTATCCAGGAACGTTTCAGGTGTGAGGTGCAGACAGAGGCAGATTGGCCACAATCACAATTTTTAAGAGACTAAACTAAAAATACACAAGTAAAGTCCTACTGAACGTCCAGGTGTATGCCAATTGGCTGAGGCAGGCAGTAGTTTTGACGAGCATCAACAAAAAACTGCTATACAGAGAAACACAGGGCTGGAAGACCTTATTCATCATTCAGAATAAGAAAACTGTATTTCTTTATTATGGCTTATGTGAACATATTTGGCAATGGATTTTAAACACAGAAGTAATAAAATCACAAATGGAACTTAGTGATGGAAGCAGCAGTGGTCAATTCATGTGTGCTGTGATACAGCAAATGCTGACTTCAGTGTGGGGGAGTGAGCAGTTCACAAAGCAAGGCTGTCTAAACTCAGTGACAGTGAGTGGTGAACTTCACTCACTATAGTCAGGTATGTGTAGTCTGTGGCTTTGCTCAGCCCCAGCTTCTTCTTCTCATCTGCAGTCATTCCTTTCAGCATGCAGTAGAAGACGTGGTAGTTCCTCTCATCATGGGCCTGCAGAGAGACAAGAATCTGAACGGTGTCTGTCTGTAGTAACCTTTTCACCGATCAAGAAAGGGCCACACAGTGCTTTCTGCTGGCAAGTTCTGACATGTGTAACAAATGATTCTCCAAAATTCCACCAAAAAATTTAAATATGTATTCCTTAATGATTCCGTAAAGTTAAACAATTCAGTAAAACCAAAAACAACTTTCCTATGCAGTTTAATATATTATATATCATTATACACGGTCAAAAAACTGTGTGCTTCTCCTCCCAGTTGAGCAACATCCAAACGCTCCCATCAACCTGAAGTGCTGGGAGGTTCCAAACACAAAACAACAAAAATGTCTCTTACAACATGGTTACATTAATTAAAACATAAATAACTTGTGCCTTGGTGTGGTCACTGTGAGTCGTACCTGTCTGCAGACTCTGGATTTCTCCAGCAGGTACTGCTCTATCTTTGCTCCTTCTATGGCTCCTCTCTTGTTGAAGTGGATGTCGATGTATTTCCCAAAACGAGACGAGTTGTCATTGCGGATTGTTTTTGCGTTGCCAAAGGCTGCAAGACAAACGAGAGGAATCTGTGACATGACACGAGATTCCTGGATAATGTGGTCAACGCATTAGAAGTGACACACTAACGTATACTGAGACAACATTTGAATTATAATATTTCAAAACCAATACCGCACATAGCAGAGTGCAGTCATTGTTTTTCTGAACCTGCTACTGATATGAAAATGGAATTTATTCTTTTATATGTCCTGTTTTATGGTTCTAATCTGTGAATTCCTCGATGCCTCTTTAAAAAAATTATCCATGTCTTAGTCACAGGGTGACCTTTTACCATGAACACTTCATTTTAACTGGTGCATTTTATGAAACCACACACAAATAAACAATTTCTAACTTGTCAGTCTTATCTGAAACGCTCTGACTCTTTGGAAACAAGACGTAAACTTCACAGACAGATTTACACACGAGTGAGAAAAAGACTGAAGAGTCTGAACCTCAGCTGGGATTTTATTGTTTGTAAACCTGTCTCCTAAATCTCTAATATTTACTATGACGTAAACTTTACTATGTGCTGTTGACCTCTTGGTCAGGTCACCCTTGGAAAGGAGATTTCAATATCAATGGGTTCTATCTGGTTAAATAAAAAAATAAATAAACACAATATTTGAGATCATCAGGTGAATTTGATCATTTTAAGTATTTATCAGTAAATCTGTGAGAACTGACTATGATGAAAAAGTTATTTTCAAATATAATAAGATGGAGAGGCAGACAGATGGATTGACAGACAGATACCTTCCAGTATGGGATTGGCCTCCAGCACCTGCTGTTCTATCCAGGAGTGTTGTCCACTGATGGCTGCCAGGAACTGAAGGATGAGTTTGGTGCTCTCCGTCTTCCCTGCTCCAGACTCACCGCTGTGAAGCATGGAAGGGTTAAGTTAAAGTCTGACAGGATGGTGGCGCTACATGAGAAGTTAAAGGATCACTAAAGTCAACAGACACAGGAAATGCCACCACACCAATTTGCGCTTTACTCGATCAAAACATTGAATAATTTGGACTCTTTCTTTGCTACCTGATGATGCAACACTGATCGCGGTTGTTCCTCTGCATGTTGAAGTAACAGTTGTCAGCGATGGCAAAGATGTGTGGCGGCATTTCCCCAATCTTCTTGTTGGTGTAGAGGCGGATCTGGTCGGCGGTGTAGATGGGCAACAGCTGATAGGGGTTGACGGCCACGAGGATGGAGCCAGTGTACGTCTGCATGCAGAGGAAGAAGATCATATGTAAGTAAACATACAGATGTATGTAAAAGATTAATCATTTCATAACTTTATAGCAACAGATTAACACCTTAAACATTATAATTTTTTGTCTGTAGATGAACTTTCAATTTTCTTTGCAATTTGCAGTAGTAAATGTTTAGAATTAGTGGCATCTAATGGTGAGACTGTAGAGTCGACTGTAACAAACAGAGGACTCCACTGCTCAAACATCATTATTTCATTCAAGTCAAGAGACTCTGGCATTTGCACAACAGAAAGAATGTTAGTCTTTTTCGTTTGCTTCTGTTTTAAAACACATGTTCTGGCTGGTTTGACAGTTTAGGCTGAAAATAGTGGCACAAGATGGCGGCCACTGTGAGGCAAGCCATTTGCATAAAGTACATGTAAAATGCTTATTCTGGAGCTTAAAAAAATCAACACTTTTTTTTTTTTTTCTAAAGGGATTATACACAACATGCCGTTTGGAAATATATTACATTTATGCCAATTAACTATTATAAATGTTACACACTGGACCTTTAATATCAGTAACATGTTTAGTTACATATTTGACAGCACAAGTAGGAAAATGAATCAGCAGTTTGATTTTCTGTAGTGTGAAATTTGGCTATCATCTCTCAACTCTCCAGGTTGTTGCAAAGACTCACTCTGGTCACTCACAGGTAGACAAGTCAGTTACAGACCGACTGCCACACCAGTAAATCCTGAAATGATTAATGTTATTTTAATACACAGTATTATGAGAGCTACAGACACCAGCTCCTGTGTTTCAGAAACAAATTACAGACCCAAAGCTTTCACATATGTTGTTGCATTTGGCTGAAATTAAGCTTTTCAACTTAAACTTAAAGTGATGATTCAGTGCATGAAAATCAAGTGAAATATAAATCAAACGCTTCTTAAACACATCACAGTCTGTGTTGTGTATGTCGGTGGTTGGTGTGGAGGAGGATGGATGAGGTGACACCGGCCTCGTAGCTCAGATGTTGAGCAACAACAATGAGAAAGTATCAAAGTTCACCACAGGAGAACAGGCGGCCATGTTGAAAATAAATCAACAAGCACTCAGGCTGCAGCGCTGAGGCCAAACCCTCGGTATCAGGGCCGGCTCTACCTAATTTTGTGCCCTAGGCTAGATTGCTCTCCGGTGCCCCCCCCCTCCACACACACACACACGCACGCACACACGCACACGAATTACACCAGCCAAATGAACAATCACACATGTTTAATTTGAACAACACCAGCAAACTTTCAGGTAACTCTTTCCAGCGTGTCTTTCACTTCAACGGAAATTGTACACGTCTGGACTTCCTTGCAGCAAAAGCAATCTGATCCCTGATCCCTGCTCTGACCCTGAGGTCACCCGTCATGTGATTCAGCAGCACCACATTTTAGGAACATTATTGTTTATTCATTTGTTAATATTTATTATTTTCAAGAGAGAACACACAAATGAGGGCGACTGGAAATAGAAAATCATTTTTATTTTTATTGTTTTAAATTTTTTTTTAAATGAAAAAATAAAAAAGCGCCATCTGCTGGAGGCGCCCCTCCAGCAGATGGCGCTCTAGGCGACCGCCTATATCTCCTATGCCAAGAGCCGGCCCTGCTCGGTATCATACAGCAGAACATGACACCGTCACAGCCTCAGCCTTCAAGAAAAACTGTTCTTTTCATCTAATCAGCAACAAATCCATGATTTCTTTCAGTTTCATACAAAACAGACTTTTCAGACTTTTACAACATGCAGACACATGCAGTTTATGTCAGGCCATGCAGCAGTACATTAGGTCAGAACTCTCTATTTCTCCAGCCATGCTCGCCCTCGATAGGAGCAGAAGACTTACCCGACCGCCACAGTTTGTCTTCAGAGGAAACAAGAAGAAGGATAGAGGAAGAAAGACAGCAAGGGATTTGAAGATGTGATGAGAGAATAAAGAAGCAAGAAACTGAGTTGAGAGAGGAAAAGCAGCCAAAAGTGAAAGTCAGAGCCTCAGGTTAGTGAGGAAATATAATAAATATTATAATAATATGTTCATCAAAAAGTTGAAGCAGTCCCTTAAGTAGCAGCGGAGTTTGCTGAGAGTGACACCTTTGCCAAGAACCAGTCTGAGACATGACAGTTTGTTTTCACTGAAAACATTTGCTGCCACCATGACTTTAATCACTTAACAAAAGGCTCATCTAATAAACTTTACACCTGCCTCAGTCCGCGAGAACTCAAGAATATGTTTGACACTTCATCTGTTAGAACAGCAGAAGTTTGTGCACCGCTCACTCTCCCGCAACAAAGTCCATAGAGAAATTCATCATTTTTAGATCACAGGAAACTGAACAAAAAAAAGGTTTTCAAACACAGAAGTCACAAAATACCGAATTTGAACTAGGAGCTATTGTAGACTTAAGCAGGTATGTAGTGTATTAAGTGAGTCTTTAGTTTAGTAGTAAATATTTTCAGAGAGAATGAGCGTCCGTGTCACAGGATGATCCTCAGAGAAGGAGTCGTGCTTGACATCAGTAACTCATACATCCACCACACTTTAAAATCCTTGGCTATTACAGGATTTAAACATATGTTAACAGTTATTGTTGTATCAACACTTACATAGATGAGTTTCTCTCTGTATCTGATGAGCAGATTTCGCAGAATTCCCGCTTCATTCAGGTCTCCCAGACGGATCATGTCCTCCACCCCGTGGATGGAGGTGGGATGCATTGGCTTGATGTTAGTGGCATTTTGGGGAGAGATCCAGTGCTCCTGAAGCAAAAGAAGATGCAAAATTCACTTCAATGTCATTTCTGGACAGATGGAGAAGACATGCACTTGGTTTGATGTAGGGCTCCCCAGATCCCTTTTGCCTGAGGCCCCCAAAGTCTCTTAAATGTCCTTGCTGCGTGTGAACATGACTTCTATTCAAGTTCAATCAACACCACCATCTCTACACCAGGAACAGAAGTAGACCAGATTTAGGTCACTATTTCAGAGCATGTGAAAATCAATCCAGTCCAACACATAACAACACATTGTTTAAAACATTTTGAATATTGTTTATTTTGTTGCTGTAATTATTATTAGGAGTGTTGATTGTCTGATTGTTCAAAATTCTAATGAAGGCACTTGTTTAGTGCCTATTTCTGCTCTTGTCAGTCATGGTGTTCTATTTTATAGTATACACTATCACGCATATGATAAACTACTATATTGAATATATTATATATCTATGTATATATATGTATATACATGTACTACATACAGGGTGGAAAACCCTTTTCTACTGTAGCAATGATTCACTAGAAAAACACACAACACAATCACAACTTCATTTCACACTGCTTTCCCTTTCGGTTATGTGTATTGTGTGAACTACACTAAGATGATGTGTGATGATGAGTGATCTAATTGACATGACCCAAATAAACATAAACATATAACATGTCAAGTTGCATATTTTGCATACAATACACAAAATAAACTATTTGATCATAGTATTGTACAGTAGATATATATATTTTTTTTAGATGTCTTACAGCTCACAATACAATATGTACATTTAAAAAATAAGAACAAAAAACATATAGGATATGAACACATTTATTATTGCACATTATTTTATAACTGTTTTAGTTTTATATGTGGTTCAAATTAACCTCCCTTCTCTGAGTCTGTGCTCAAGCTCGCACTCTAGTCAAAATTGTAATGCAAATCTTTTGGCAGTGGACTTTTATTTCCTGAGGAATAGTTTATTTAGTTGGGTTTTTTTTAGGAACAGGTCAGCTCAGATGAGCTGAGTATAAAACACTTACATTTCCCTCATCGTCCAACACCTGGATCTGACCCGAGTCACAGAGTTTGACCACAGCTCCGATTGGAACCTCGAACTCTCGTCCACTCTTCAAATCCAACCAGACATAGTCGCCCTGGAAATGAAATCAAGAATTTAATCTGAGAATCAGAATCAGGACTGGAACAAGAATGCAGACAAATCAGTGCTGTAAAACGATTAGGGTCAGAATAATGACTGTAAACTCATATACTGTATATAAATCAGAAAGAAGAAGAAGAAAGGAATTAATGAATGCATGAATGTGATTGACGATGATTAGAATGATTACAATCCATGATTAGAATCCTGCCGTGACATTACTGAATCACCATTTCCACACTGTAGTCTACAGACGTGTGAAGTCTTTCACCTTATTCCTCATTTCATCACTGGAATGCTTTACCGTGTTTAAGGAAACATTTCATGAATGATGCAGTCTGAAAATCAACCAAGGACAATCTTCTGGAAATCTGAAACATGTACGAGG
Organism: Solea senegalensis; assembly: GCF_019176455.1. NCBI lineage: Eukaryota > Metazoa > Chordata > Actinopteri > Pleuronectiformes > Soleidae > Solea > Solea senegalensis. Next base: position 27,887 of record NW_025321292.1, read on the forward strand.
AATTGCTGATGTGGACAGGAAAGACAGACGATATGAAGGAGAGGACATTTAAAACTAAATCATAAATCATGTGAAGCCTGAAAGATTTTTTCTCTACCCTCTCATATAGATGAAGGACTTCTACATCATTTTTAAATAACACTTTCTTGACCTTTACTTTTCCCCCAAGATACAGATTAATAATGATGTCACTACAAAGCATTTTAGCTACAGTCTGCAAAGGAAAGAGAAGGATGAGGCAGTAACGCGACATAACGGACGCCAATGGGTGTGAAACAACATAGAAGAAGAATTTATATTGTAAAACAAACGTGTCAGTGATTATGTTTAGTGTCAACATATTTGTGACTTAATGAATACATGAATGAACCTTTCACTATGATGTCTAACCACTATTAAGTTGACACTTACGTACGAGTGCATGAGTTCCAGCCCCAGACACAAACACTCACTCACTCGTATTTTCTTTTGCAGTTGAAGCGACGAATGAAACATGAAGAAAATCCAGGCGAGTGCTGTGTAAAACTGTGGCACAGGATTTTTTTTGGACGAAGGCAACAATTTTATCTTTAAACGTTTGTTTGGATATACACAATTTCAACACATACTAGCTCAGCTCCTTGGTGAATGACGTCAGGAAAGGTTAACCAGGTTCAACTTATTTCACTGGTGGCCTTTAACATTCTGCACTGATGCCTCTGTCTAGACTGACTTCATCAAGTGAAGATGGAATAAATCCTCTTAATGTTGCTTTTAGGTCAAGACATTTACTTTCTGTAAGGACACAAAGACCTAAGCTAACAATTATGATCCATGAATCCATGACTCACACAGATATGTAATTGATGTTTGATGCATGGAACACACACAGGTATTTTGTAAAAAAAAAACAACCACAGACTCAACATATATAATTATGATTCATGAAACACACACACACACACACACACATTTGTGCACCTATTCTTTTAAGGACACTGCACTCACTCTCATTCACTTTGACAGCCTGAACAAAGCATTATCACTAACCTTAACCATAACCAGTTAATGCCTGACCTTAACTTAAACACACTGAAATATTATTATTATTATTATTGCGTTGCAGCATACCGGCAGAAGCGTGCTGGGTTTCGTAGCAGTGTTGATGTTGCGTACCAGAGCCCATTTGGCCTGATCCTTTTCATATAGTTCCACATAGTCTCGACGTTTGTACATCTTCCAGTCAGACACAGTATAATCTCAGACTTCTAATTCACACAAGTGCAGGTGGAAAGCTGTAAACGTGATGTTTGTTATCTCTGTCTCCTCTGGTTCTTCCCACAAATGTGTGCACAGTTCCCGAACATCCATCCAATAATTCTCAGGTTAGTTCCTCAGTGCAGCAGGGTTAGGGTTAGTCTTCATGGTTCATCACAGTCACATTACGCCTCTGTTTCTCTTCTCTGGGTTAATCTCAAACCTAAACTGTTTCCTTAAAATGATGCTCCAAAAAAGGATGTCATGAAAAACAGGTCCAGGATCAGACTTTAGACCACTTTATCCTGTCAAAAAAATCTAAAAAAAACCAAAAACATTTTAAATATATAAAATAAAAAGAAACAAAAAGCACCTTCTGCTACCTGTCTGATCAGTGTAAACTTCTACTGCAATAGCTGTCCCTCCTGCTCTCACTCTCTCACTTTGTTAACCCACAACCTCTCCTGTCGCCCATGGCAACAAGATGTCACTTCCACCTCAGGTGTGTCCCGTGGTGTTGGATTTCTGTATGGATAAATACACCGCGGGCTCTTCTTGCAATGTAAATTCTGCAGATTATGCAGGATGGACGGTGGGAATGCGGAGGACAATGTACGCACATTAGTCATTATAATCTGAGAATGAGACTCATGAGTCTTAATAACCTGGTGTCCATCGAGATGAGTCGCACATTTTCAGGATAAGCAGTTGGTGGTGCCAAATTTATAGCTCAGGTTCCCCACAGAAGAAGGATAAGTAAACTCAACTTGATGATGTAAAGAAAGCTCTTAATGTTGTCGCTTTCAAACCTTCACACAAATCCAATACAAGCATAGAAATAGGCTGATGATGAAATAAAGATTATATAAGATAAAAATAACAGAAGCACAGGATGCAAAAATGTGTATTTACAAAGAACAGAATCAGGAATGGTCGTTTATTGAGTGACTAAATAAGTGTTAAAACAATAACAGTGACCTATACAAATTATCTTCAATCTGAATGACAGAATATGAGTTAATATCAGTGTTTTTTCTGCTCTGACACAGACAGGACGTGTAAATGTTCCTGAAAAACACTTTTCTCTTTCATTATTCTGTGGAATTGTTGGATGGATTTTAGTGAAATTTTGACATGAACAGGGTCAGGGTTAGAATTGGGTTTAAGTTAAAGGTTTAGACATTTACTTGTGACAAGGAAAAGCATTATGTCTATGATTGTCCTCACCAAGAATGCTGTACAAGAATGTGCGTATGTGTGTGTGTGTGTGTTACATACTGTATGTGTTAAATTAAGTAAATACCCTGTCTGGCAAAGTGAGCCACCTGAACATTAACACCACCATGCACCTGTCATTCCGTGGGCTTGTGCATATGTGTACACACACACACGCACACACACACGCACACACACACGCACACACACGACACACACACACACACACACACACACACACACACACACACACACACACACACACACACACACACACACACACACACACACACACACACACACACACACTCAGCCGAAACAAAGCCTTATCCTTAACCTTAACCTAATCACAATTCAAATCTTAGCCGGTTCCTTGGTCTCCATGAGGACTACTGGTCCTGACAAGGTCAGTGTTTATGCCAGAGAAGATCCTAATGACGTAACAAATACAAGCACACAAGTGCACACATACACACACACACACAAATTAAGATCAAAGTGAGCCGGGCCAGTAGCAAACTATCAGGAACCACGTGTTGAATTATTTAACGTGAACGATCTGTTTGGTGTCTGTCGTCTCGTCTCCTTTTTTCTTATTGTCTCTTTTTCTTCATCTTTTCTTCCCTCTCATCATTAACAAAGCTTCCCTTTAATTAAGTCTCATTTCCTGTGAATGTATTGATGCCATATATTGATGTATTGATGGATGTACTAAAGCTGTATGGTTTTTGCGTTTTAGATGAAAATGTCAACATTTTTCATAATTGTCACCTGACTAAACTTCCTGGACACACAACATTCTCATTGTATGCTCTAACAATAATAATAATACTCATGATAATAATAATAATAGTACATTTTATTTGTTGGCACCTTTCTCGACACTCAAGTTCACCTTACATACAGTGAAACACATCTGTCTTCAGGTTTCAGTCATCACCAGGTATCTCCAGCTTGCTCTTATAACTGCCATTTCACATTGTAGACTGTCCAGTGTCACGTGGCACTGTTGTATGTGTCACGTGACAGAGTATGCACTAGACTCAACCTCCTCTCACAGCCATCAGCTCACATGAGCAGATAGTTAGTTTAATAGAGTTTCATGGGGGTTTAGAGGCTTTTTACAGAAGTAATTTAAAGATCAATGACGCCTCAGGGCTTCATTGATCTTTAAATTGATCTTTAAGCAGACACTAAAGCAGGCTCTCTGACCCATTTAATATAGTGGATTTGTTTTTCTGCACCGAGGCTCATGAGTATGCATGTATAATGCAAAGAATAAAAAACTAATCTAGTCAGGAACTCAGCTTTCAAATCAGATTTTATTATATTCAACACTAACCACCAAGATTCAGTTTAACCTTATAGGTTATTGATTATTATAATTATTGTAATACTGAGGACAGATTCTTCCACACAGACACAGACTGCTGTGATGTCATGTCCACGCTGCCTGTGGTGAATGGGTGTGTGCTTACTTCATCATCTCTTTCTTGGGCTAAATAATTCAGGTCACACATGAGCCAAGTATTCACTTACGGCTGCTGGTGTCACTGCTGTGTGGAGAGGTAACAAACCACACAGAGGACACATGAAAAAAGAGCCGTCACAGCTCCTACGTTTCCTACGGTTCAAATGAACCACAAAGTCTGAATCAGTATGAATCAGAATGGCAACACTTATAATTACATGTCTTCTCCATGTCTTTCCTTCATTCCCTGTCATCTAACGTTTACTCTATCATTAAGACAATTATCCTCTGTGCAGACAGATTCTGTCTGGTGTGGTTTTATGTTTCTGTGAGTGGCATTTTAGAGTCATTGTTCAACATAGTGATGCATTACTATTTTGGCTAAATACAGATTTAACAACAAACAACAAATAAAAATCTTCCAAATATTCTGGAAACCTGCTGCTCTTATCACACAGTACCATCCAGAAAACTGAGCAGCAGGAGCAGCAGGAGCAGCAGGAGCAGCAGCAGCAAAGGTTCAGGAGATAATTTGTCCCTACAACCATCAGGCTTTTTAATAACTCAACTAAGCTAGAGTGACACCTTTGTTTTAGTGATGTTTTGTCCTTGCACTGTCCTCTCTGTCTTATTAAACCAGTTTTATTGTTTTATGGTTTTATTGCTGCATATTATTATATTTTTGAATGGAGTGTCATGTATTTATACAGCATGTACTGTTAATCCAGTGTGACCTTTTTAACACAGCATTAGTACTGACCTACATATGACATACATATACATACTGTACATATATACATACATAGATAATCTGACTGGTATTCTGTCTTCTGTGGGTTTTACTCAAGTTAGAATTCTCAATTTGTCTTCAGGTGCATGAATATATTTTCAGGTCCACCTCATTCGGCATTAAACATTTACCATCCAGTGTGTAAGAAGTAGTGACATCTAATAATGAGACAGCAGATTTGATCAAACAGAGGATTCCTCTGCTCACCACTCCCTTACCTAAGCATGTGAGGGAACTAATGATGCTTTTCCACAAGACAGTCCCAGCACGGTACGGCTTGGCACAGAGTCATCATTGCACGGCTGCATGAAACTGCTGTGACATCGTTTTATACACAACACACACAAACTATTGACTTGTAAAGCAGTTGTTTTCAACGTACTGACTCATTAGACTCAGTTCATTAAAAAGATTTGTTTAGTAATTCCTGCGTGACCGGACCACATTCTTGTGTCGGACGTCGCGCTCATGACTCAGAATCCGTGACCGGCAGTCTGTCGACGTCAAATTTTAGTATCGGAAACGCGCCATGAATACTAGAAATGATATCAGTCATTGAGTTTGAAGCTTCTCTCTGGCTGGTTTTTCTGTTTAAGCTGCTGTAGAAAATTGGCAGCACAACATTGGTGGCCTCCATAAAGCAACGCTCTTGTACATATAAAAGCATAAAACCCTTCTTAAATGTTTCACACTGCACCTTTAAATGTGTGCATGGACATATGTGGCTCACACTCTCATAACTGCAGCGTCTTGTTTCCCTCAGTGTGTAACATGTTTACTACAAGTAACGTGAGCTCACAGCTCATCACATCAGCTCATTGACTGTCAGCAGGTATAAGAAAGAGGCCTTTGCCAAGTGCAAGTCTGCCCCCTGCTGGTGTTTATGAAAGTCTCTATCAGCAGTTCAATTAAGCAGCAAAGAGTGCTTTCCAAATATTTTATTTCCATGAGAATAAAACAGCCACAGAAACAGCATTTCAATTAAAAATGAGGATAATCCAATTATACAGGCGCATTTGGAGGCAGGAAGCAGCTGCGACAGCTCAGCTCATTTGCATTTAGATAGATCAAATCAAAGGTCAGAGGGTGAGAGCCCGTGTCAAACTAACAGCGCTGTTATTTATGACCAAATAAAGTCATCCATAAAAACACAAGACTGCGTTTTCTGCTTCAGTGAACAAATAACATTAACATTTTGTCTTTACCTCCAGAAACACAGCAAGAGCCCCGAGATATATTTTATATTATATTATATTATATTATATTATATTATATTATATTATATTATATTATAGTATATTATATTATATTATATTATATTATATCATATTATATTGTATTGTATTGTATTATATTCGAATATATTTATGAAATGAAATGTACTTAAATAATCAGTGATGGAAGAAGAATGTGGATCCTTTAATTGAGTAACTGTTATAATAGTACACATTGACACTTAATTATAAGCCCTACATTAAATCTCTTAAATAAGTGAAAGGACAAGAGTATGATCAGAAAAACAACTTAAGGGTTTTCATACAGCAGTTTCTGAGACATTTATTGGAAACTGGAAATCATTTTATTAACTAACTAATTTAAAATTTTCAGTGCGACAACATGAAGACTATACAGTCTATTTTATTTATTTGGCTTTTTGCACTGAAGATGACTTTAAATGTATATATACATATATATGTATATATATGTATATACATATATATATTTGAAAAAAATCTCCTTTTATTGTGTGGCAATGATAATGTTTGTCATTTGTATACTTCCTGTTGTGTCTTGTACTTGCCATAAACCAAAGTAAAATAAAGTTGTACTATATATTGCATTGTAAACATGATTACAAGCAATTTCAGTTAATAGACACGAACAGTACACATGTAGAGTGTGAGCATGTGTGTGTGTGTGTGTGTGTGTGTGCTGCTAAATGAATGAATGAATGAACAAATGAATTCCAGCTCTCCACCACAGCAGAAATGAACATGGCACTGACCACAGCAGGGACAAATAAACCACAACAGTTTCAGCTTTTTTCAGATTGGACAGAAAAAGTTTGTGTCGCTGTCTTAATTAATCGCTCACTCCCTGCACCAATGTCCATAAAGACAATCAGCAATTTTACATCAAAGCATGAAGGAGTTGTTGATCCAGTGCTGCCTCCACCAGTAACTTCAAATGTGTTCTTTTGTGACTTGGTCATTTAAATCCTTTATCTTGTTCTTTCCTAAGTGACACAAACTTATGACCAAGGTAGCAGAAGACCAGCAGCTTGTGTTTCCCTCTGAGCTTTAAACACTGATTATCTCTGTGGACTTTGGTGCAGGAGAGTGAGCAGTTTACAAACTTCAGTTTCCAGTCAGAAGAGGCTGTGTAACTGCAATATAAGTCATAAATATATTCTAAAGATATCATACACTTCAGTTGACAACTATTAGTTAAGATTTATTTTTTAACAAAATGGACGACAGCAGTGCTGAATATGTGTCAATATCTCATACAAATACACTTAAAAAAAACTGTACTGTGAACTGTATGACTTGTTTGTTTGTGTTGTTTTTATACTTTCTACGGTATTTTATTGTTCTATTGTATGTTTTATTCTTTGTTTTTAGGTCTATTAGGTCTTATGTTTCTATATTTCTTTTGTTTTGTATCTCTGATATACAGTACTTTCTTTTAGCTGTTGTTTTTAAAGAGCTTTATAAATAAAGTTGGATTGGATTGTATTCTGGTTTTTTTTTTCTACTGCAACAAACCAAACCAAACCAGAATAACATGAGCTCAAAACAAAACAACAACCTATTATAGAAATCACTGTCAACATCAAAGTCTGTCTTTCTGCACATAAAGCCAGGAAAACACCACTCATATAAAACAACAAAACACTCCCACATGAGACAAATAAAGTTTGACAACGTCCGATTCACAGTCAACAGTCATCAGTGATGAATCAACTCATCATCTACCTCTTTCCTTTCCCCTGAAAATGAGCAGATTAACGAGTGTCAGTCGTACTGTTGACAGAATCCTGACTTTACCTTGGTGAGGAAGTTGTATCTGTGGCTGAGACGACGCACATTCCCCTCGCAGCCCTCCAGCGGCCAATCACATTGCTCCTTGTTCACTTTCACTGCCATGTTCAAAATATGTCTTTAAATGTTGTATCTTCAAGTGTCAAAACGACAAAAAACAAAATGAAACACTAAAAAAAGTTTACAAAGAAATAAAAAAAAAAAGGATCATCATCCCAAAATATTACACTTCCAACATTAAATAACCTTTCTTGGTGGTAAAAATTAACCAAAAGGAAAAGCTAAAAAAAACAATAAGAGTCGTTTTCGTGTCTATTTCTTCTTTCAGCGTCTTTCAATCACCTCAACCACAACCACAGATGTTTTCAGGCGTTGATCATAACAACAGTCCATGGTGTTTCTTCTCTGTGTGTGTGTGTTTGTTTGTGAGAGAGAGAGAGAGAGAGAGAGAGAGATACAGTGGCAGCACAGTCTCACTTCACACAAGCACACACTACCTGTCAATAAAATACACTCTGTAGTTTAAACAGTGTATGGAGAGAAACACTCACAGGGGAGAGAGAGAGAGAGAGGGTGTGTGTGTGTGTGTGAGTGTGTGCCTGTTCTATTGGCTCGACCCATTTGGGCCTCCACAGTGGGGGAGGACTTGTCAAAGTTGATTAGTTGATCAGAAAGGCTGACAAGTTCAACAACGCATTAACTGGGAATGAACACACACACACACACACACACACACACACACACACACACACACACTCACACACACACAGTGTGATTGTCCAATAGTCCAGGTTTTTTGGGGTAGTAACTGTTGAATCCTCTTTAGGCCGACACTCACAAGCACTAAACAATTGTAGGACCTAAATCAACCAAATCAATGTGTGTGTGTGTACATGTCTTTGGTGGGCTGTGTCAACCAATTATCAAACAAACCTATGTTTGTGAGGACATTTTGACTGCATGGTCCACAGTACTTTAACAGGCTTTTTCAGGGTTAAGACCTGGTTTTAGTGTTAGGGTAAAGCAGTACTTCTCAAATAGTGAGACGGGCCCTGTCTCACAATAAATATTATCAGGTTCTCAATAGTATTTCAATTCTGGGGGGGGTGAAAACATTTCTGTCCTCTGGGGGCGCATGACAGAAAATAATTGAAAACCACTGGGATGAAGGTTAGAGTAATGTTGTAGTTAGTGGTGATGGTTAAGATTTAGATGTTTAAGGGGTTAGGGAATGCATTATGTCTCACACAAAGAATGGAAAACCAGCGTGTGTGTGTGTGTGTGTGTGTGTGTGTGTGTGTACCTGCTGTAGAATGACCATGGTTCTGGTTTCTTTGCTTATAGTCGGACATCAGCAGTCACCTGTGGACCCTGACACACAGAGAGACAACAATATGACATATTCATATATTTATACAACACATCACATTATATGTAGTATGGCACTTACTATACAGAACTGTGCAAAAGTCCATTATATTTGTTGTTTTATCGATGCTACGATGACCATACAGTATCATTATTTCTAAATCACTTTATTGGAAAATATCCACTGGTTAAATTGTATTTAGTGTGACCTGCCCTTGCACTTACACAAACATTACGACCCAGGTCAATGTTCCAGGTTAAAGCTTTATTTGTCCTACTACTACATGTCGAAAAAGGTCTGTTACACCAGGTTTATTCACACACACACACACACACACATTGCATGAGTTAAACTCATTGACAGTTTGTGAAATATATATATGTAAGGCCAACTATCCGTCACGTGATTCCAATACAAATGTCTACGATCGCAGATAATTTCACAGACATAAAAACAACAAAGCTGGCGGTGACCTGAGACTTTTAAACATGATCAAAGGAGCAGCAGACACATAAAACTGAGCTCATTAAAACTTAACTCAGAGTAAATGAGATATTAGAGCTAATGGGATCCATACAAAACACTACAGGTAATTGTGTGTGTCTACACGTCCACCCTTGCATGTGCTATTCATTAAGGACATATTTAGACATGAAGCTGCTCAATTGTGGTATTTGCTGTTTCAGTCTTCCGTGATCTTTTTGACTTTTTGTTTTTGACAGAACAGTCAGGGTCTCACCTGAACAACAAGAAACTTTTAAAAGTTCACTTTTAACCCTGAAACACATTTGGGATCCAGTGCACAGAGTTAGAACCAGAATAAAACCTGGGAAAGACACTGACACATCTGAATTTATTGAGAGAAAACGTCTAGAAAGAAACAAACAGAACCTTCTGTAAGAGTCTTTTCTCTTGTGCTCATATTTATGTCACTGAACAAAACATCTTCATGTTCTTTCAGGACAGTGAGAAAGAAGCAAGAATAAACCTTAAAAAAACCTGTGGAGTTACATATTCCCCCGATGTTTTAATAGATTATGTTTATATCTTGTAATAATTGCAGAATCCTCACTAATATATGAAACCTGTGTGTGTGTGATTCGAGCACAATAAATTATTTACTGACTTTTTCATTATCCAGCTTTATTTGGATCATTCGACCTCTGACAATGAGCAGCAGTGGCAGCTGCCGTTCAGACGGTTAGAACTCTTTGAAAGCAAAAGTCAAACCAAATGAAGCCCCTCGGGAGGTTTCACCTCTCACAGCATTTCAGACCTTTAAAAATGATGACGACAGGAGCTGGAACTTTCCCTCTGACGAGTGGTGAACTTTCCTCACCCTGAACCCCTACAGCCCACAAACTGAAACATCACAGAATTTGTTTTAACTATGAATCCAGTCTCAATATATTGTTTTATACCACCTGAGAAAACATTGAGCTCTTGTAACACAATTATCACAAGCGTTAAAATACAGTGGAAATAGGAGCTGCAAATTTGTTCCCAAAATTAGAGGATTTTCTCTCTCTCATCCTCCTCCTCACATATATTTCAGACATTAGTATGGTGAAATTAGATTAAGATGGAGCAAGGAATAAGGTGAACCTAACTGCTATTATTTAAAAACATTTGTTGGTATTTGTTTCATTTTCCACACACTCTGGTCAAACTTCCTCAGCTCCACTCTGCACACATACCCTGGTTTACACAGTAGAACATTATTTCTCACTTTCCTCCTAGTACCACCAGAGGAAGCTCACACACCACTGGTGGTACACGCACCACAGTTTGAGAACCAAGGTTTTAGACAATTAAAACAAAAAAAGGGACATTCTAGCCCAGAATTGTGATATTTCTACCATGCAGCTTCATAAACAGAAACAAAAAACAACTTTATTAGAGGTTGTTTTATTTTCTACTTGGTCCATATATTTTTTATTAGTAGCAGGGGCAGTGGCAGATAAAAAACATCATGGGAAATATGACTTGTGGATTATTGTCTCAAGGAATGTGTTGTTCAATTTTGGTTTAACGAAAACCATTGATACTCACATTGCAATAAGTAAAGACATGTAGCACTGTAGTAACTCAGATTCATGATATGACATCACACATGTCATCCCAGCCCTGTAAACAGTGATATAAATTCAGCTCTAAATATAGAGAACTGTCATCACATGAGAACAAATACACACTGAAACAGAAGAAGTGAAATACAATGCTCTTTCTTCCCTTTCACACACACACACACACATACATACATAAATACACACAGTCTGGTTTCTATGACTTCAGAGGACGTTACATTGATTTAAATTAATATATATTATCCATAACTACTATTGACCCAAATCTAACCTCATCCTAAACATACAACATGTCTTTACCGTAAAAACTAATAACTGACTTGCATTTGTCCCCATAAGGAAGACAAGTCCCCATAATGTCACCATATAAACAGATTTAGGTCCCCGCAACATCAGTAATACATGAACACTCATACACACACACAGTGCCTATGAATATTTCAGCATCTAATTACCCCAGCAGAGATGGACAAAGGTTGTGTGTGCAGTCATGGTCTGTGTGTGTGTTTGTGTCATATTTTTAAACTGTATGTAACTGAAAGAAAGAAAGAAAGAAAGAAAGAAAATGAAGCGTGTCTGAAATTCCATCAGTCAGATGAAAAACAGCTGAAGGACACAGTCCACTGAGTCCACTGTCAACACCACTGTGAAATTAACTCTGTGTGTCTTCAAGACATATCATAAATAATGACAGAGTAAATGGCTGTGTTTTTCTTTGTTATATAAGTCTACATTTTTTATTCTGAAAACAAAAACATGTATAAATGTAGTTGGTACTGGTTCTAAGCCTGCTTTGTGTCAACAAAGGCATCCATTTTGTAACCTATAGCAAATTAGCATTAGCATTTTATAATATTTAAAAACTTAATATTTGGCTGCTTTCAGTATTTTCTGATCAAGTAACTATGTAATCAGTTGAAATACCATAAAAACTTTCTTAGCGTCCTAAAAAAAAGTCTTTCCAACAGAAAACAGAAGACTTTGAAAACCACTCATTCTCCTCCACCAAAGTCCAGAAAGAAAATAAGACACAAAAAGTCCCAAACAAACAATTTCTTACTAGACTTATGGAGGCAGCAGTGGATCAACACGTCCTGTGTGCTGTTATGTAAAATTACTGATTTTCTCTGTGGACTTTGGTGCAGAGAGTGTACGGTTAAGAAAACGACACAAACTTTAGTTTCCAGACTAAATAAGGCCGTCTAACAGTGAGATAAATATGCAAACACAATCTAAAGATATCATTGCTATAATCAGATGCAGATAAGTGTAAAATCTGTGTTTCCTGGTGGCAGCCATGTTATCAGGGAGGGTGAATGTTACTGTCTCAGGCTGCTTCTTGGCGACGGCCGCATGCTGGGCAAACATACCCACACCCAAAGAACCTGAATAATAAAACCTTCTGTGTGTCTCTACAACAGGACGACACTAGCACAGGTTTAGTGTTTTCAGGCCATAAACATTTAAATGTTGCATGGTTTTTCTCTCATCAGCAGCTTGTTTGTAATAGTGAGTGTGTACATGAGCTCAGCTGCACCCAGAGCAGACTGTGATACGGTCGCTGGCACAATGATAAGAGAATAAAGGCAGCGTGAGTACTCAGGGAGGGACGAGGAGTCAAACCCGAGCTGCTGCACAGTCACACGAAAACTACACAATCAGAACTTTGATACAAATTTCCAACTGTAAAGTCTAGTTGAGCAAATCATCAAATTCCTACAGTAGTCTGCGGCTGACAGTGTTTAAGATGATTTATTCTTCATATTAGTGGTATTATCTTTGTCTTTTGTGAATGTGGTTACTGTATTAAATTAAGTTCTTCCATGTTTCCATGTAAGCCTTATGTGTATAAGTATATGTATATGTTTTTTTTATTTTACTTTTCTGTTTTGCTCATCTGTAAGCAGCTAATCAGGATATTCACAACCCTTTGGTCAATTCCTGTTTTAAAATGTCAATATTATCAATACTACAACCACATTGTATAAAAAAAATAATGTTATAATATTTAATATTGAATGCCACAAATTGGTAAGCGTTGATTCATCTATTATTGATACTGCAGAATATGATACCGTTTAAAAGCATGTGCATCATTTTACAAGACACACGTCACGATACTGGAAACTTATTCCACAAACATTAGAATTCCACTGAAACCACTGTTTGATACAATGTATTCTGTGTGTGTGTTTGTACATTTCAAGAGAAAAGGTAAACAAAGACACATCAACTGAAACACAGTACAAACATATCCACACACAGTAAGGAGATTATGCAGAACATGCCTCTATAAGCCCGTGTTGACTGTTCTCACCTTTTTTTTTGCGTGATCTGAACTTCTATTGTTTCTCTGTTTCCTCCCTTCTTTTCAGCGGGGAGTCTCACCACACACGGACATCCTGACAGGTGGACAGAGGGATGATGGAGGGCTGAAGGACAGAAGGATGAGACGGTGCAGTCTTTCTCCAGGACATGCAGAAAAATCTGTTAATCCCACAGCAGGAGTTGGAAGAAGAGGGACACCTTCAGTTTTTATTTTCTAGTTCCTGTATTTAGTAGTGAGACCTTTATTTTTCTCCAGAGTCTAGAGACATTCTTCTAATCCTCCCCTGTCACTACTCTGTCTCTCCTCCTCCTCCTCTCTCTCTCTCGTGTGAACTTAAACAGAGTTTTATGCAGTGAATGACTCCCTCCTCCCCCCCCTCCTTCTTTCTTGTTGGTATTAACAGTGACATGGTAAGCTGCTCATTCACTGCCACTGATCCCTGTAAAAGAGAGAGGGGGTAGATGAGCTGCAGTGTAGGGGAGGTTGTAATCAGACACACACACACATTCTCATACAGCATTCTTACCGAGGACACTCAAAGGCATAAGGCATTCTCTAACCCCTTACCCTAACCTTAACCAACTAAATCTTAAGATAAACTTAATTCTAACTTTTCTACTTTTAACCCCCCAAAAAACTCTACAAACTCTCAATAGTATCCATGTTTTTTGGTTGTCATAATATAACAACATACATTTTAACAGACCCAATTTACTTATCTCCATGCAAACACATGCTGATTCATGTAATTAAACCAATTTGCATTGATGCATTTGTTGATATTTAAGTAACATGTGAATTGTCTAAAATGTATTGTTTATGGTGTGATCTTGTGGTTACTGGTGACCCTTCACATGCACAGTGACTGTGTTTTGCAAATGTGTGATAATTCAATGAGCTGACATAGATGTAAATGAATTCCCTGATAGCTAAGCTGTCCCTGCTCATTTTAATTATAACAATAACTACATGGCTAATGCTGGGTTAGCAGTTGACTATAGTCACATACTAACCCTCTTAAGAACCCATGTTGTTTGAATTTTTACCCGTTTGTTGCTTTTAATACTTAAAAATCAACCTCTCCTCATGGAGATGTGATGTGTTACTTAATCACCGTTAAGTGTTGTCTCCTTGGATCCAAATACAGGCACAGAATTGAATTTGACACTTATCCGTTCCTCCATTTCTCGACCAATTTATCCTTCACCAAGGATCAGCAGACACAGGGTGAAAGGCAGGGTGAGCCGGGAGCCGGGAGCCGGGAGCCGAGCCTTAAATAAAAAAATGTCTTCTGAAGAAAGAGTTCACACTTACATCTATCTTCAATCAGTCTTTATATCAGACTTGTAACGACTGATGGAAAGACAAAGTGAAGTCAACAAAAAACACTGTCAACACTAAGTTTATTGAAAGAAATCATCTGCCAATAAAACAGCCACCTGTAAACATTAAATACTGAAAATGAGAAGGTACAGATAAACAGAGTTGAAATAATAATAACCAGCATTTTTATTAAAAGAACATTTTACATTTTTCTAACTAGAGAGTTCAAACCTATGCCAAGGCCGTACAGTTTCCCAACGTGTCAGTACAGACAAAAGATCTAATCATCTCTGTGTAAACTACATCCACAAAAACTTACATCAAAATCTGTCTCTTACTTTTTAAGTTATGCAGCTCACAAACAAACAAATGCTGGCAAAAACAGAACCTTAAAATCGATTAGTGAGATAAACAGTGAGTGAAATGTGAGTGTGATCAGAGGAAAACTGATGACTGAACATCAGTCTAGGGTCAAAGAAAGTGGTTCAACATGAGAGCAAATTAACTCACAGTTTATTATTACAGGGATAAACGGTTTAATGTAAGACGATTTTAGGAAAACATGAAAACACGAGTGCAGAATGTGTTCACATTTGTATCACATTTGAAGTCCTTTATTGCTCCATACTTCAATTTAGGGCTGCAACTGGCGATTATCTTCATAATAGACTTAATCCATTATTTTCTAAATGAATGGAGCAATTGTTTGGTCCAGATTATGTCAGGAAAACGTAGATCAGTGTTTAAATATTCAGTTTCAATGATTTCTTTGTTATATTATATTGTTTCAATTATTAAAAATACACTCAAAATGATGAATCAATTATGAAAATAGTTGACGATTGATTTATTAATCAAATAATAATTGATTAATAGAATAATCGCTGCAGCCCTGCTTCAAACAATATTGTTAATTCATCATTAGAAATATCCTGGAACTGAATTAGTAGCAGGAAACTAATAAATAGTGTAGATGGATTAATCAGTTAAAAACATATTTGAGTTGGCGTATCTGAAACAATGGCACTAGTGGTTTTCTCGACTATGAGCATCAGTAAACATTAAACTTCTCCCTTAAAAAGGTGTTTCTACTATTTTGTCCGTGTAAAAAAAGATGACATGACAGAAATACCTCTCTGTAAAGGTGCTTTCATACCTGTATTTCGTTCCGATTCAGGGAGTAATACAATGTTGCACTTAACCTTAGTTCAATTCGTTGCCACACTGCAGTTTCGACTTGACATCACCCTTAATGCTACACGCTTATAAACATTTTTAAGATCAGTCAGAATATTGAGGGGGATTTGGACTTCAGGAAATCCCTCAGACTCCCATAATCGAAAATGGATTAACATCAGTGAGTGTGGGCAATAGCATTTATTGCCGTTCTCTGGATGGTGATATACCAGCATTCAGTATATGGACATTTCCAATTTGAGCGAGTAACTAGAGAAAACAATGGCATATTTCTGGTGATGCATCAGGACACCTCTGAAGAAAAAGACGTGTTCTGGAGGCACATAATGACCTATTCACCAGACCGTTTATCTTCTGAAGACGCATCAGGTGTAAGCTGCTTGGTTATAGCTTGGTCTGTGGGTAAATTGTGTACACATCTCTCGTTGGAGCGGTGTGCGATTGCTGTGTCCACACAAATACCCCCGGTTTCAAAACAACAAGCTAGGTATGAAAGCACCCTGAAACACACCTGAAACCTCTGAAAGCATCTAAAATGGTCTAAAACTATATACTGTAATGACACAATGAAAGATTTATGAATGCTGTGTTCAAACACGCTGTAAAACACAGCAACTTCACTTGTAAAAGCTTCATCTAACATGAAAATATTTAGACAAGACAGAAAACAAATATAATATATAAAAAAAGGCATTTATGGGATTTAAAAATGTAAATAAAAACAGGTAAGTAATAAACATTCCACAGAGTAGCTGCTGGAAGACATCACATCAGATCCCAAACATCTGTAAACAATGATTATGAACTACACTTAAAAAATGGCATTAGCACTTCCATGATTTATTAAGGTTATTGAGATTAACTGATGAGTTTTAACTCATTTTGTAAACACACATATAAAGACGTGAAGCTAACAACAAAATCATTTGGTTTGTATGTCATCACTTCCTGCTGCAGGATGTGAAGCTTTCTATAAAAGAGTGAACTCTCTGTTCTGAGAGAGTTGTAAAGTGGTCATTTAAGAAAGTTTGCGACAGAATCAGTTTGGAGGACTGCCTCAGATGTTGATGAGCACGGAGCTGGTCACTATGGCAACAGTGAGAGTACCAGGGAGATCATTGTCGCGACGATCACCCTTGTCCCTCAGGTGCAGCGTCTGCTGGAACTCACCTTGCTCTGCTGGCAATGTCACCTGACCCAGGAAGGAGTCCATCAGCGCGTTGTGGTTGTAAATCTGATCGACAACGAGGAGAGAGAGCTTTAAACCACGCTTTAAGCAGCCAAAATGTCTTCACAAAGATAGGTTTGCGGCCTAATATAGATATAACACATACATAAACACATACCCACACAGGCTTCCATGACTTCAGAGGACATTCAATTCCTGGAGTAACTCTAACCTTAACCAAAATTACTACTGGCCTAATCCTAACCCTGACTTCAGCCTAACTTTAAAACATGTCTTCATCTTCAGATTTAGGTCCCCCACAACATAAGGAATACCAGGTACACACACATACACACCTCAATGCTGATTGACTTGTTGGCTTTCTTCCTGTAGAACAGCCCCTTGGTGTTGAAGACGGGGCTGCGCGTGTTTTTATGGACTGCAGAGCGAACTTTCTCTCCTTCGCAGCGAATGATCACGTACGGGTCTGACACTGAAGTCAAGATGAGGACATCATTAAGTCAATATCCTGTCAAGTTTCTCTGAGTCACTGTTGAAAACTCATATGAAGAAACGAGTGAAAAGATGCAAGTTTACCTCCATCTGAGTCTTGTCCTGCCAGTCCATTTGCCTGCAGCACGTGGACCTGAGTGACCAGAGAGGGGTAACCACACAGGCCAGACCAGCAGGTCTGCGGAGGCTGATGCTGAGTCAGCTCTCTGCAGGAGAGAGAGAGAGGGAGAGAGGAAGGGATGGAGGGAGGGTGGCGAGGGAGAGAGAGGGAGAGAGAGAGAGAGAGAGAGGTGTGAACTTATTTTAGTTTTTCTAGTTATCAGGAAATAAAATCTAGGAATTTATTTAAAAAAAAACACAAAATTTTACAAATTGCTGTTTTAATTGTTGTAAATGCAGACTGACTCACACAGGGATGTACCGTGTGTAAAAGTGTACAGATACACAGACACACAGACATATCCTCACATCTCAACAATGAAGTTTTACAAAACAGCAGCATACAAGTCTTTACTGACTTTTAAAATAAACACCTTTTTCCCTGGGTGTGAGTGTAAAATAATACTATATCAAATTTAACTAATAAATTGTCCCTCTCCCTATTTCACATTAATCTGTCTGACCAGTCCTCTCTGGAGGAAAAGACAGGGCTCATATGCCTGCCAATGTGGTTCTGCCTTTTTTTCTGATTTTATTTTTTTTCTGTTTTTCTTTTTCAAACTGCCTTTAACATCGCGTTTACACACAAAAAAACAGACAAAACAAAAATGAAATAACACTGATGTGTCAAACTTTGAAAGAGTGTTCCTACTTGCAATCCGAAGACACATCAGTGAAGATGCG
Source organism: Solea senegalensis (assembly GCF_019176455.1). NCBI lineage: Eukaryota > Metazoa > Chordata > Actinopteri > Pleuronectiformes > Soleidae > Solea > Solea senegalensis. The sequence continues at coordinate 46,472 of NW_025321292.1, forward strand.
GAGCAGGAATTCTCCTTCCAGGCCGGGGTCAAATGTTGTAGGTATGACAACGTAGCGCCCCTCTGTCAATTCGATGCGTAAGAACACAGACCTGGAGTTGATGTAGACGCTCCCACCGACCTTCTGCTGAGTGACATGCATACGGTACGTCCTGTTTAACTCCACCTGAACACAGAGATGCAATGGCACGTTTCACCATGTATTAGTCAAACTGGTGACAATCTACTGTCATTAATGTTAGCTGAAAATCAGCTGACTCTGTGTATGTCGAAGCCAATGGCCAGGTTTTCTCCTCTGCCTTCTCTCAGTCTGGCTCTGCGGTCCTCCTGCAGCAAACAGATCAAAGCCTCGTCCTCTGGCTTCTTCACATCAAACACGTACTATAACAGCACAGAGCAGACACACACACAAATAAATATCAGTCTTTCTTCCACTGTTTCAAGACACACCAAATCGGAGCAGTTACAGATGAACACCTGTGGGTTTTGGAGGAAGCTGTGCTTGTTGTTAGTGCACCCTCCGGCTCGGTTCAGAAGCGGGTCGTCATGGCGACGCCAGGAGCCATGCATCACAACCTCTTCCCAGGTTTTATGGAAACTCAGGTAAGAGGTGTTAATGAGACGACACAGGATGATGTCTGTGAAGTTAGCAACGAAATCATCAAAGGTCATCCTGCAGAGAGGGAAATAGAGAGGAAGGGTGAGATGGAATGTTTATATACACTGACAGTAATTTTACAGTAGGACCAGTGATATTTGTGATAAAAACACTAACAAATCCAGTAGGATCCGTTAGGAATCAGTGCACTAACCCTAACCCTAAACCAAAAATGCAACTCTTTATAGACTTAAATTTAACATATAACTGCAGGACTGAAGTCACCTGTGCCACATGCCATCTAATCTGCCAACAGAGGGCAGCATTGCTCCAAAACTCACCAGAACTCTCCATCATCCTGCACAGTGACACCAATGCTCTCCCGCTCACTCTTACTGACCTTGTTCCACTCTTCAGAGCTGCAGAAAAGCAGACGCAACAACAACTTCAATAACGTCAGTAAAGTAATAAAGAAACATGTCACAAAACTAATAACTTAAAAGTATTTCCACCGCGAGCAGCATGAACTACAATAATTACAAGAAATTCTGTCAAAGTGACTTATGCACCTCCACAGTAAATAATCAAAACACCAAACAAACAAACTGTCTGCTTCCTCCTCTTCCTCACCTGTCGCTCCAGGGCCCGTTCCACTCTCTCTGTCCCCAGGGGTTCCTCATGCGGATCATGGTGAGTTTGTCTGACCTGAAATAGGCCAACAGCCCATGGCCGAGTCTCACCCTGCGGACGTCCGTTACAGCGTAGGCGTGACCCTTCACCAGTCCACAGGCCAGCCTGGCCTCCATGTCTGCTGCAGTGGTTGCCTGGAATGACACAGCGGAGGAATTGAGTGGTTCTGTCAGTCTAAGGATCATTTGGTCATTTACTCACTTAGCAGTTGTGAGTTTTGGAATTTGACATTTCCTTACCCGGATCGAGCAGCTGATGAGGCCTCCTCTGTTGTGGACCTTCAGGACTCTCTCAAAAAACTCATTCCGTTTATCTTCATCTTCTTTGAATCCATTTTCTATCAAGTCCATCGGCTCTGACACGCCCCCAGTGAAATCCACAAGAGCGTCGGCCGTGTTGCCCCCATCCAGCCCCTCGTAGCATCCACACATTCTAGAAAGTGCATAGTGACACAAATGTATAGAGTCGTTGTGTTGCAACCATAGACCAGACATAAAAAGTGGACATAGTCTTCCAGTTTGTTGGCTGGAGCCAACTGAGAAAAGAGAATATATTAGATAGCCACAAGAGGGCATCTTCTCTGATTGAAAAAAAGAACTCCGTCTCAGTCTATGGGAAATTAGCTTACTTATCACTTAAATAGACATGAACGTAAACATTTTCCTGGGAAGTTAATGTCTCAATTGATCATTTTGGGTCTTTGTTAATGCACATGATGTCAATTTCGTAAATTATATTCCCATAAAGCACAGCAAATATGGACACCAGTGTGATTGACAGTTGGTACTACGAAAAAAGAGCCTGGTTGCAGGTGACATCTGTGAATTTCCAGTCAACATGCTGCAGACAAAATCGAGAATCTGGAGGTCAGGTTCCCTTGGGTGATGTCACTAACAGTGGCAATAGTTAAGCAAAGATTTGTAAGTGCTTACTTGGCGTACGCCTTCTCCACCAGCGCACTCCAGAACTCATTGCTGTCCTTGGAATGGCAGTACACCAACTGTCCATTAGCGGTGGGCAGCCGGTCGTCGATCACCACGTCCACCCACTCACCAAACCGCCAGAAACAGAAGTGGAAGATACCAGCGTACAACTCTGGTTTTTCTTCGTCCCACTCCTGGTCTTTCCAGTCAGGGATCACCTAAGAAACACAACGAGAACATCATATTGTCAAACAAACATAAGGATTTGTTTACTGTGTTTGCTCACGATAGGAGTAGTAATGTGCAATGAAGATTTCAGACATGTTAGGTTGTTAGGAGAGGAGGTGCCCTCAGAACTGCCGAGTCTTCAAGAGATTCTCCTGCTCTAATATGATTTGGTAACCTGTTCCTCTGTCAACGAACCACAAATTAGCTTGGCATGTGACTAAAGTGAGCAAGGATGATAACAACAGGTGATGTTCCTCAGAGAAAGGAAGAAAAAAGGAGCAAAATTATAAGCCTTTATGATTGACGAAAGGTCAATCATATGTGTGCAGACCAAGAAGTTACTCTGAAGGCAAATATTAGTGAGGCAGATTTGATTCTGGTGATCATGGAGAGTCAGTGGAGGTCGATGAACAGTGTCTGCAAGAGAAGAGAAGACATGCAGCAAAGATCTGGGGCCAGATTAGAACCTGGGCACCTGCAGGAAGGATCCAGCCTTCAAGTATGTGCTCTACCAGCGAGTCCAAGCCAGTTAACAAGCTATCATCAGAATATGTAACACAATACAGACTTCTTCTAACTCCAAACTGTTATTTATTCACATCCCACTAATTATCTTGAGCATTTACAGTGTTTGTAAACTACATAATATGCATATAGCCGCATTAAGAAGAATAAATTCCCACAAAAACTTTACATCAATAAATCGGTATAAACATCTAACTAACAGTATATAGAAAGTACAAAGAAAATCAAATTTAGATGCGAAAAACAAGTATAAACCACCAAAGCACTGACAAACAGACAAAATGATAATAACATCAAGCTCATACTGTTTTATATGTCGCTTACTAATGTTTAAAAACAACTGATTTGTTTCCCCTTAATTAACCTTAAGAGGCTAAAATTAACACAAGCAAGTAACATTTTAACAAGGGAAAATTGTCACCCATATCCTGTCCCAAGATCCCCACTGACAGACACACACACACGCGAAGGAACACACACACACACACACACACGTTTTTATATCTTAGTGAGGACACATCATTGACATAATCCATTCCCTAGCCCCTTACCCTAACCGTAACCATCACAGCAAATGCCTAACCCTAGAACCAGTTGTGTGGACCAGCAAAAATGTCCCCACAAGGTCAGAATGTCCCTACAAAGATAGGTTCTTATGGTTCTTTTGGACCTCATAAAGATATACAAACAATACAAATCCACAGTGAAGTGAATGATATAAATAAATAACTGATCCATTGAACTAAGACCAGCTGAGCTCCCAGAAGCCCTCAGGAAACTCCCAGAGTTCCTGCTCCTTCGTCATCAGCACCTTCTGTTGCTAAGCACCCTCACACATCACCCACCTGCTTAACACCTAACAAAAAAGGGAGAAAAAATAAAAACCCTCTGAGGTTTTTCATTTGATATTCAGACATTTCAAAAACGTGTACTTTACACCTCGGATACTGCTGCTGATGGTTTCAGTCATGTTCAGAATGAGCGTTAACAAATGCAAGAGCACAGTATGTGTTAATGTGGAAATCTCCATAATCCTGTTCGGTGCAGAAATGTCACAGTGCAGGTTTTTAAAGGATTGATACTGTTTTCACATCAATACCAACTCCCAATGCTCTCCCCCTCCCCTCTCTCACTTTATGTAGCACACCACACTAATCAATGTGTCCTAACCAAACTACCCCGTGGGCAAAAGTGAGACACCCCTATACTGTGGTGGAAAGAGTTGGAGAGGGGAGGCGAGACAGAGAAGCCTATTCGTGGAGAGGGAGAGAGAGAGGGAGGGAGGGAGGGATAAAGAGAGAGGATGAATCAAACAGAAACTCTTCCAGAGCTCTATCTCTCAGAGCATCCTTGCAGACAAGTGAGTCTCGCCTTCTCGCTTTAACCCAGGATTAGACACTTGACATTGGACATGAACAAGACTGAGGCTCCCTCCACAACCATAGTCCTGCCATTCAAAGAAGACGCAGCGCTGACAGAGGTGAGATTTCAAACTTTCAAATGACAACTTTCTGCAGTTGGCAATTTTTTAAATATAAGAAAATATCGTCTCCGGTTTTATAGTCAACAGTCTTAATAATGCGTTTAGTGTGGTGATCCCGAGGTCAGTTCACCGGAAGACATTTGTCTGTTGCTCTGACAACAGATGGCTTGAGATGTTGTAACCAATCAGCCACAGTGAGATGAGGTGCAAATTTGCACCTTTGTTGTCCAGAGAAGTGTCATTTACAGCAATAATAATCCAGTGACTAATAGATTATTAAATCTTAAAAAAATTAATGAGTAGATTGGCTAAATGAAGTCTGACAGGACAGGTGATTGGACTGGAATGGCAATAAAGTTAGGAAGTCCGGGACACCCAGTGTCCATGCGGTCCTGAAGGCTGAGCTACATTGCTTTGGTAGATTAACATTTTCTTGACTTGAAAAAGTCAAGAATTGTCATTTTAATAGAAACTGGACTAAATACTCTCTGCAAATAAAAAGCAACTAAGAGATTAATTTTAAAATGCATATAAGCGATTTTCCAAGATTGATGAAAATTGAGTTGATTGAGTGGACAATCAAATTTACACTCCATTTAACAATAATACACTTAATCTTAATCTCACTCTGCATCAGACCGACGACATAAGTGTGAAATCAGATGTGTGATGAATGATACGTGACAAACGTATTTGTCACCAGATCACATCATTCACCGCTCACTTTTTAAAAGAGAAAGAAATGTTTTGTTTTGGTTAGTGTCACATACATGTCACAGTACCCTCCACTCTATTGTGTGTTAAAGAGTTTGTAGACATGGTAACTGCAGTGTGAATTTTTTGTCTTTGTTTCACCAAATCTTAAAATCAGCTGTGAGATTTGCCCGACTGATTTCACAATGTTTCTTTCTGCTGACTGTTGTAAAGAAGCCGACCCTTCTCAAATCTCTTTCCTGTCGTTCTTTATTTCCACAACAGATGATGCGTCTACGTGTGTCGTCTCTTCAGCGGTCAGGGCAGAAGCGCCAGGATGGCGAGCGTCTGCTTCTTCCCCATGAGGCCGTATATCGGCTGGACTTCCACAACCAGCAGCTGAACTTCTCCCGTTGGGATTTCTCCCTCTCTGGCCATGGTCGTGTCACCATCACTGGTATTTGCCAGCTCTGGACCCCTGACCTCACCAACCTGATGACGCGCCAATTAATGGAACCCATCGGAACAATCTGGCGCAACTCTGGCGACCCAGAGGATTCTCCGCTCAAATACCTGGAGGCGGACATGCAGGAGTTCGGTGAAAGGATTGCAGAGCTCGCAAAGGTCAGGAAGGTCATGTATTTCCTGTTTGCTTTCAAGGATGGAGCAGAAGCAGCAAATCTCAGCTGCTCAGTGGAGTTCACACCAGAGAAATGACAGAAAAGCATCTACAATATTTTTTTCATCAACCTTTAAGAAAAACACCACACTAGAGCAGGAATCAAAAAACACAAGTTTAAATACTCTCTGTCCTGCACTCTTGATGTTTTTTTTTAATAACAAAAACAACAACAAAGAGCAATGTAGGGAAAGTGTTATCACAAAACAAAAGACATTTAGTAGAAAACAAACAAACAAAAAACCCTTGGAAGAACAATGTTAAAGTAATGTATGAATGCACGTTAACTTGATTTATAAAATATGTAACCAATTCTCTTGCACACTTGTTTCCTGGTGCTACTTAAATAAAATACATGTATCATCAGTGTGAATCATTAATGTACAAAAATATCTAAAATCCATACAGAAACATGCACATTCATAGAAAAAGTCTGTACACATTATTTTTAATAATATTGACATCTCGTAAACTACTAAAATGTTCGATTTTTCTATCACAATGAAATCCTCAACTTTTGCATACAAAACTAATAACAAAACATTAAAACATGTAAATAAAACAAACCTTTACTGAGCAGCCAATGACTGATGAAATGAATGTCTTTGATGTTGTTTCTTTTTTTTTATTATTAATTTTATTATTGCTCACTGAAGTGACAGGCAGTGAATGGAAATATCAAATATTCACAATGTATGACTTTCACCCTGACACAAAGCAGAGATCAATGGAGTGACATCTATTAAAAATCGACTGAAATCTGTCTGTGTGTTGTCGTTGATGGTGATTATCAATGGTGTTACTCGGGGGGGTAAAAAAAGATGCTCTACAAGAAGCTGCATCCTCCATACTTGTTGAATAATTCCTTCAGTGGTGCAACTTGACTGTCCCTATTTTCAAGTCATGTCACCAGCTTGATGACATACCTCCATAATATGTTTAATTTCAACACTTTGTTTTGTATTTTTCCCTTAATCTCAGCAAAAATGCATAGAAATGGTTGTAACGTTGATGACCAGTGGGTGTCAGTGTCAGCATGCACACCTTGCATGAGTGTCAGTGACAGTAACATAAGAAGCTCTGACTGGTTTTCAAGGCAGCACAGAGGTTTAACAGCCAGATACGTCAGGTTATGGACATTATATACGCAACTATGAGTGTGAGCATTGAAAATAGTATTGAAGAAATACGTCAACACTCAACTGTGCACTTTGACAAAAAACAAACCAAACAACAAAATGTCGAATGTCTATGTAGTTTTCCTCCATCACACCTGAGGCTCAGTAAGTGTTTCAGAACCAGTGTTTGTGTTTTAACATTTGACTACTGTCAAGACAACTGTCTGCTCCACTGAGGCAATGACATCTAAAGCAGACATTAGTTCTCCTCCAGCTAATGGAAAACTGAGCTGCAGAGGACCTTGGAGACCAGAGAGGAGGAATGAAGTAACCGACAGTGGAAAAAGAAAAACACTGCGAAAACACTGAATGCTCACACACACCCAACCATGACTCCAGTTCGACTCTCTTATCATGTTTGTAAAACATACTGTACATGTAACAACTAGAGGGCCTGAGGCTACAACTTACAAGATACTGTTCACTCACTAGGATTCACCGTGTAATCACAATACCTTTAGATTATCAATAATTATTTCACGGTCCAATGTGCTGGTATAGTTGGGTTTATTAGCAGAAACTAAATTCACTCCCCATAAGTATGTATAAGTGTATAATCGCTTTAAAAAAAAAAAAAGAATGATGGTGTCTTAGCCTTGTATACGTACTTACAGCAAAGGTCATGCTTGAAGGCTGCCGTAGTTCACCAACAAACTTAAAAAGAGAGTGGTGAGAGCAGTCCTCTGTTTATTACAATCTGCTATTAGATGTCAACAATTTTTACACACTGATTCTTTTATAGACCACTACCACTACAACACCATGTAAGAGAGGCCTGTTATGACCACACAAACTAACATTTATTGTTGTTAAAATAGAAGTGAGTTGTCAGGTTGTTTAATACCACATTAAACCCAGGACGATAAAGTTGTCTCTAAACTTTAAACAATTTATAAAGTCTCACAATTAAGATTATTTTCCATGATGCTGTACCAATGAGGAGGAGCCTGGTTGGCCTTAATTCATTCAGTAACTCTTAACAACTCAAGAGGAAAGAAAAACACGGAGTACCGAAAAATGTGGTCTGACCCACACAGATACTGGAATGTCAAATCAAATCCAACACAATAACTGTGCAGATGAAGAAGCCTGGACCAACCTGACAACCAAATACCTTTAACAGAGTGGAGTTCTAGCAGTAAATATTGATTCCACTGACTGCACCTTCACCAATCCTACATCATACACATAGATGAGCCATGTCTGAATAATGGAGTTGTTCAGGTCAATGGCACCACCTTATGGATAAAAGATGTTATTTATTGGAGGCTTCAGACACCAGTTCAACATTTTTAACCTTACAGACAGTTTACCTGTGTTTGTGTGTGTGTGTGCGTGTGTGTGTGTGCGTGTATGCATGTGCGTGTGTGTGTGCTTCTGTGTCACTGGGTGAACATGAGCCACTATAGCTAAAGGTGCTAAAGGTGGTCTGGTCTGATGATGGATTCTGATAGTGGAAAAACAGTGTTTTCTCTAATGCAGCCAAGTGTCCAAACTTAACCCACAGCTGCCACAAAAATTAAAATAAAACATGGAAACTGTGTGTGCCTGTGTCTTTGTCTCACCTTCTGCCATAGCGCCTCTCTAGAGGCCAGACTGGAGCAGGCAGCTACGAACCAGCAGTTTCCCAGCTGGCCTTGGTGCAGGTCATGGGCGCTGATGCCGTCAACAAACAGATGGGGGTCACTGCATAACTCCTAGAGGGATAAAGACAATTAAAAATCAGAGTTAAGGTTTTCAGTATAATTTAAAATTAGCTGTATTATTTAAACCGCTGGTATAGTCAGGGTCCTTATCTACTTCATATTTCTATTGGACAAATCTACAAACATTCAGTGACCGACAGTAGTAGCAGGGCGTAACTGGAGTACTCCGTCAAGCATTTTAAGGTAAGTACTGGTTAGAGATACTTTACATTTAAGTAGAAGTCACTTTTAAATGTTCAAAGTGAAACAGAGAACGAGAGGCAGAATGAGAGAATGGCGGCCAAATGATAGAGCTGGGATAAATCAGAGGCACACACACATTAAGAATGACCATGAATTACAGACAGACATAATGTATATTTTGTTACTTTTTTACCACAAGATCCTAAAGCCATCACCACACTGAACTCTGCATTAAAAACACACGTGTCCCATAACCCATGTAAGGTATACTATATGTACATATACATATATATATATACATATACATATATATATATACATATATATATATATATATATATATATATATATATATATATATATATATATATATATATATATATATATATATATACATATACATATATATATATATATATATATACACATATATATATATATACACATATATATACATATATACATATATACACACATATATACATATACATATATACACACATATATACATACATATATACATATATACACACATATATACATATACATACATATATATATATATACACATACATGACGTACATGATGTCTTTCATATACAGTAGTTATAGAGCACTTCACATTAAAAAGATGAACCATACAGAACAATCGTGGAACTGCAACAAAACAATACGTCTGTATCTCTAAGTCTCTGTGTTCACTATGTGTTCTGTTTCATGTTGTAAAGTCACATGACAAAATGACTGATGTATATAAAAGACACCAGAGAGAACTTCAAATGCCCTCAATTGTTGGCACTATTTTAAGTGTACATACTGTATTTATACACATACACTTCAACCACAGCACACACACGTCAGATCCAGTCTGGGTGGCACTCTTCAAGCCACATCTGTGATAGTTCAGGGAAGAAACCTGGTACATGGACACTCGCTCTTACTGAAAACATGGTTGCCAGAGAATGGACATAATGGAAACAGATTTTAGACACTGAACAAATGGCTCAAGAAATGAAGTGTATGTCACCTCAAGTTTACAGTATTTTAAGATCAGGTTCACGTCTAAATTTCACTGCTTTTCTGACTTGTAAGTGACATTTGTAACTCTCACTCTCACTCTCCCACACCAAAGTCCATAGAGAAACAAAGTGAAAAAATAAAAAACTTCTTAATAACATTGTGTGCCATGACGTAAAAATCACAGATTTTATCTCTGGATTATGGTGCAGTGGGTGTGTGCAATTTATGAAACAAGAAAAACCTCAGTTTCGTTATCTAAATAAGTCTGTCTAACATTGAAATAAAGTGGTGAACACGTTCTTAAGATATTATAGTCTTTTGTTAGCAGCATTTGTTAAGTGACTAAAATTGTAACGACTGGCAGCCATGGCTCAGCCCACAAAACACAGTCAGTAGAGACTGTATGGATCAGGATTTTATACAAACACTTAAAAATCCAAACTATCCTTTTTAACGCGCGCATGCGTACAGTGAGAGAATTAACAAAATCCACACAGTCCACTCTGTGTTATGTCACAGAGAATTTCAGCAGAAGTTGAAATACAAGTAAATTAATACATAAATAAAAAAAGGTTTGATACATCAAGTGGATATTTTGTTCTGTTTTCAAGAGATTTCACTGACATATGGCTTCGAACAGCTTTTGTTTGTGGAAAAGAAAGATGACAACTCATAGAACAAAGGACTTCCGAAAATCCAGCTGTTTACTGTAGAGTAAGGATGCAATGTGAAAACTTAATGCCTGTGGATTCATGAAACCACAAAGTATCCAATCGCTTTTTCACAACACTACCAGCAATAACATCCCACAGCCATTCAACTGTATGTGTGTCAAGTTTGAGTAGGAATAACATTATCTGCAGTTTTTAGCCTATCAAAGATACACATGATGCCCATTTTATTAGGTACACCTGTTCAAGCTCTTGCCAAAACAAATATATAACAAGTCAATCAGATGGAAGCTACTGAAAGCATTTAGGCATGCAGACATGGTCAACATGGATCATTAGAATTAAAACTGAGCATAAAAGTGGGGAAGAAAGGTTATATTAGTAACTTTGAACATGACATGGTTGTTGGTGCCAGATGGGCTTGTCTAATTATTTCAGAAACTGAGAATATTATGTGATTTTCACACACAATCATCTCTAGGATTTACAGAGAATTGTCAGAAAATAAAAAATATCCCTTTAGTGGAAGATTCCCTTGGTATCCATCAATACAGATGTTTCTGCCATACCTTTAAGTCTGATATTTGACACAGTGAATTTGACACACGTTTATTTTTACAATCAGTCTGAGCCACCTGACTTGAGAGCATACATTTTTATAAATCAGCTATTAACCTGGAGGACGTGAGTCCTGAAACTGACAAGATGTGATCCACTAGAAATACATAAAACATAAGTGAAGACTACAGAAACACTCTACAGCCTAATAATAAAGTTACTTAATACTAATGTTAATGTTTGATGCAGAGTCTGGAGTGATTTAATTCTGTAATCATCCTGACTGTCACCGATCCATTGCAGTGTTAAAGAATGATAAGTGCAAGTTGTAAAACATGTTATCAGCCTGCACAGTAACCTAATTTCCTCTCTCCCCACCTGCACTCACTGTACGAATCAATAATATTGATTAATCGGAGTGCTCTCAGTTTCCTGTTTAATTATTTAGCAGCTCAGACTGACAGTAAAAAGTGAACTATATACAGTGACAGAAAGTTTTCATACTGAGAGACAACTTATCACTGGATTTGTTCCAATCACAGTCAGACATTTTTTGAGTGACTGAGTGAGTGAGTGAGTGAGTGAGTGAGTGAGAGACTGAGTGAGAGACTGACTTTGATGTCAACACCTGCTATTAATACCTGAGTGGGCGCGGCTGCATGGGCTTAGAACGGGAGGAACAAGAATGCTATAACACTTAGCTGTAGAGTGGAATAAAGACAGTGGGTGGCAGCAGAGGTTCAACTGACATGATGCAGCAGTGTATATTACAAACACTTCTACTGGCAAAATTTAGTAAAGCAGCTGATGTACATTCTGTGTAAGATATGAGTATTACCACGATACATATTGTACTGTACGACAGCCTTAGTCCTCAAACAAAGGGTAACAGAACCCTGAGGCCTCAAGGACTGACAGTGTGGACACTGGGAGTGAACCAGTAACGAGAATGATCACACCCCCTTAGTCAATTTATTTTTTTTTTTTTAAAAGCACCTTGACACCCAGGACACACCTTTGTTACTATGCATTTAGGAGTGAGTCACATCACGTGTTGTTCTTTGAGTGAGAGCCTCACCATCAGTGTCCAGTGAGAGGCAGAGCAGCAGTTTGTCACATAGACAGAAGCTGTAAACTTTTGTAGACAGACATCATCCAGAGAAGCTGAATGTATGAACGTTATTAAGAATTAGTTGAACCAGTCATAAATTACTTCATTCCATCAACTGCTTTGTACAAAGTCCATGTCAAGTCTAACTAAGCTGATGTGCAAACAGATAGCTGTCCACAGGTAGAAAGTAAATACAATGACATCATGAAAGTGTTCATGTGTTTTGCACACACTTATTTGTACCACTACCACTTTAGGGACCGTTTGTGGCATAAACACTGAGCTGTCAGAACCACAAGTCCTCAAGGACACCAAAACCTGGTCCTAATAAGGCAAAACCTAATTTAAGAGGAAATGGTTTACTTTAAGGCTAAGATTTGAGTTGTGGTTAATTTGAGGTTAGGGTTGGGCATTAACTGGTTTTGGTTAAGGTTAGGGACAATGCTTTGTTCAGGCTCTTCAAATCCATTTTCCATTTTTGGCTGTCCAAAAGCAGAAATAAGAAAAAATGTTTCAGAACCATACGTGGAGTTGTCCCGTCTATGAGTTTACCACAGGAGGTTCAGCCTAAATCACTAGGTAAGCGTTTAAAAAAAATCTCCCTCCTGCAAAAAGAAGAATAAATACCACACATGTTAAATAACAAACATCTGTATCATCTGAGATGCTTTCTGGTTACTCTCTTACCTTGGGCCTTTTCCAGGTGACTCGGCCAATGGTGTTTGACTGGTAGAACAAAGACTGATCAGATGCAGGAAACAGAGGGTCTTCAAACAGTTGTCCATTCTGACGGCACTTTCTCCTCAGTGCAGAGAAAGACTGGCCCTCATACGGAACAGCCATCCCTCTAAAATAGACAGACACAGATTATCAGGGATTTTCATGAAGCATCCTCCAAAACAAGTTTATAATGTGAAAACACAGTTGTGTCCCCATTATCCTATATGTGTTTGGATATTGAAAAATGGATTTGGTCTCCATGAGGACTACTGCACACACAGACACACACATACAGAGGCATGCAGAGTTCATCATGTGTTCTGCAGATGATCTATAGTCAAACACGGCTGTCCGTGTTTCTGTTTGTCATCCTGTCACATGGTGCTGAACCTCTATGATGCATTTTATATTTGTATTGTATCCAGGATGTCTGAAGAAGAGTTTCCTCTAACTCTATTACTTCACAGCATTTTAACTATGGTATCGTATGGTATTTAAACAGCATTAAATGTCATTGTAGTAATGTGAAGGCTTTAAATTGTATCAGTGCATCAAAAAAGGCAAAAATGATTACCAATATTATATAGAGTTTTAGGTCTTAAGCAGGGGTGCAACCAACAATTAATTTGATTATTGATAAATCTGTCAATGATTGATTGGTTATTTGGTCAGAAACTGGTGAAAAATGTGGATGAAGTTTAGTACCTGAACATCTCTGTCCTCACAGAGTCATGAAAGTATTTATCAAACCAGTGTCTATTTAGGTATTTTAAAACTGCCAACACCAGTTAAACATTAGTTTCACAGGGTTACCTGTTACCATGGCAACTAACTCTGAGTTTTGTTCATCACAATTTCTGACACAGAACACTGTCATCTCACTGTTATCAGATTTATAAGTTTTTACTGAAACACAGAGAAAAAAAGTACAAACAGCGACTTCCTGAGATGACAACATTTTGCTTTATTTCAGTATGAAAACATCAGTGAAGTTGAAAAAAATAAAACAGTCCACATCTTTCAGAATGAAACTGACACTAACAAACAAACTGATTATTAATAATGCATAGGCCTTGTTATGTACAGTGTTTTACCTAAAGTGGTGGGTGTGACGGGCAAATATCTTAAAAAGCTGAACAAAGGAGATGATGTCTTTAAATCAAACCACAGTAGGGAAATGAGCCGTTATTGAGGGATCTGTGGCATTTGTCAAATGTTACGACAAGAAAGTTGACCATTCGTGAACAGAGAATGCACAAATTTTAACTTTTGTGAAGAAAAACAATGGACTCAGAATCTGAACAAACAGGCTGGTTAAAGGAGGGCTGTCTTCAGAAAACCAGCATGGCTGGGAAATGACTCATCAGACGGGGGAGGGGGAAACAATGGGTTTGTTTGCTGTTAAGTGCATACAAAACTGTAGTGCTTAAAATTTAATATAAACAAATGTCCATTACATTAAAATCATTGTCATATTAGTTCATACGATGCAGATTAAGCTTACTGGCTCCACATGACTCTCTGCACACAGTCAGTGATTCATTGTATGTCAAAACAGATGCAAGCAACAGCAGACAAATACAAACAGGTAGGAATATGACTCAAAAACACAAAGAAGGGCCACAAAACAAACCCTCAAACTTACAGTCGCCCCATCACCTGTGTTCACATCAGTTCTGTTATCTACAACAGGTTACTCAAGCATACAGATTTACATCTAAATTGACTGTGTAGCCCAAGAATCATCCATCCATCATACTTGTCATGTGAGTGTCAAAAGGTGACCATGGAGGGAAAATGTAGTTGACATTGTGAGAGAGGCAGGCAACACCTGGAAGTCACAAGACCAGAGGTTCTCAAACTTTTTATACCAAGTACCACCTGAGAAAATACTGATCTCTCAAAGTAACACCATTATCACCAATGTAAGAATAGTGAAAATAGGCTGAGCAAAGTCAGCTACAGACTTTTCACAGAAGGCAGATTTATTACAGATCATTTGCTCTCTCATCATCCTCATCTTCCTCACATATACGTTGGATACTGGTAAAGTGGTATAAGGAGACTCTAATTTTTATTGTTTAATTTATTTTTTGTTATTTGTTTCCTTTCTACACACTCCAGTCAAAATTCCTCAGCTCCACTGCAATCACATACTCTGGTGTATACAGTATAACAGTATTTCTGATTTCCCTCCAAGTACCACCAGAGGAAGCTTGCGTACCACTGGTGGTACACATACAACAGTTTGAGAACCATGGCACTAGACAATTACAGAGCTGGCACACTGAGAACAAACCACCATTCACACTCACAGTCAAATCTACAGGCAGTTTAGCGTCAGAGAAAATGCACACAGATGTGAGGAATACAAGCAAACTACACACAGACAAAAAACACTCAACCCAATATTTCAACCAGGACCCTCTGGCAGTGAGACACAAACCACTGCACACCACGCCACCCCGCATGGCAACATCTGGTTTTAATTTCTGCTCCGTTATCGGATGTCAACACACATCTCAATTCATGTTCATGTCATGTGTGAATATTCCCCAAGGAAAACAAATGACAAGTGAATTAGTGACATTATCTACAGCGACAGAGATTAGTCTGTGTGGAACAAGTAAAAAAAGATGAACACCAGCCAAACATGGGTGTGGCTTCATGTGGGCATCAATAGACAAATACCAGCCTGCACATGTGTGGTATAAATGTGTCTCCTAGAGACGTCTTGAACAAGTAGCAGACCAAATTCAGCTGAGGTGAACTTTAAAATCACATTTGATGGAAACGCTTCAAGCACTTTTCAGTTGTGTAAAGATGCCCACAAGTCACAAAGGAAATGAGCAATATGTACCTTCAAAATAAAACACAAGCGCAGAACTATCAGAGCCACAGCTGCTTCAACAACGCATATGAGGAAGTTTGCAATTTTTGTTCAATTACTAAATGAAATGCCAACTATTTTCATAATCCATTAATCATCTAAGTGGGATTATGATGAGGTGATTTATTTTGTCATTTTAGAAACTGAACTGAATATCTTTAGTCTATGGACAAAACAAGACATGACACAGTGTCGTCTTTTTGAGGTTTGGAAAGGACTGCTGAACATAATTTTTCTGTAATTTTATGCCCCAAACAAACAAAAAAGAAAATAATCAAAAGGTAATGAATATAATCTGTAACTGAAGCCTTTGATGGATGACTCACCAAATGCCTTTTTGCAAAACCAAGCAATACAAGAGTAGCAAAAACCCAGCAGTTTCTATTGAAAGTATTCTGATCTTGCTTTTATCTCGCTTTGATGGTTTTTATCCTGTATTGTTCTAATGTCACTTTATCATCATGTGCTAAGTGTTTGGATGAAGCCACCTCACTTCCCTGTAAACCAAATATGCCATCAAGTGTAAATAAAGTTACCTTGACATTTCAGAGGACTAGTTTATTCCAATTTTGTGATTACATGAATTTGCCGTGTGTTATCACAGATTAATAAAATATTAAAGTTATGTGTTTTAGACTGAGAAAATTAAATATTAGCGAAAATAATAAGTTTGGAGCTCCCAACAATTACGAGAACGATAACTTGGTAAATTGCCTATTGAATAGATAAGTAAATAGTTCGGTATTATATTTGGTATAATATTTTTCACAGAAAAAGCCAAACATTTGGTAGTTTGAGCTTCCCAGAAACAACAAGGTGCAACTTACTTTATCAAAAATGTAAAATAATTTTGCACCAACTTGAACTTTGAATATTGGTATGATTTTACTTGTGGTTTATTTTGTAAGTGAGAGCCGGAAGTGAGTTTGATTTAAAAGAATTAGCTTGAAAACAAAACTTTATTTTTTTTCAAGATTCTTGTCCAAAGTCAGTTAAAGCGAAAAACAACGTCCTGCCTCACAACACAGGATGTTAGGGTTTTACGTAAATTGCGTAAAATGACAACAGCGATTCAGGGTAAACATGAACGGAACAGAGATTGTTTGAGATTATGTGTTATCGAACAGTTTAACTTTAAAGAGAATTAAACTTAAGCTAAAGTTTAAGTTAACTAAACTAATTCGGACTTTACCTGTGTATGTGTATGTTGAGTGAGTTCTGGTTTTAACGGCAGTTCCGTGGCTCAAACACACGCCGCTGCTCCGTCTCCGGCTCTGTCCTGGTGTTTCTCACAGTTTTCCCGTCGTTTCTCCTCTTCCTCTTCTTCCCTCTGACAGGACACGGTTGTGAGGAGCTCTATAGTCGTGCTTTTTTGTATTTCCAAGGAGAAAAACACGGAGGAGGCGGGGGGAGCAGAGAAGCTGCGGCTTCTTCACTCCTCTGAAGCAGACACCACTGGAGACTGTGACGCCTTCACGTGCGGCTCGGACAAACTGACATCACATCACCAAGTTTAGCACACTTTTATCAGAACCGCGAACAGGTGTTTTAGCAATCCATGCTACCTATCTAAATCTGCCACTTTGCGGCTTTGCACATACGCAGAAGCACAGTCCCATATCTCATTTCCACGCCCACACATTTCTGCAACTTGTGATGTAGTCGGCACGTTTTCATGTGATAACACTTTTCACCACCCGATTTACATATGGACATGTGTTTATCAAATGACCCACACTAACAAACTCACTCAAACGTATCAGAGAAGAATGGTTTAAGTCAGGGGTAGGGAACCTATGGCTCGCGAGCCAGGTGTGGCTCTTTTGATGATTGCATCTGGCTCGCAGATTTCGGCTTTTCAGATAAAACATAAAATATTATCACTTGTTTTAATCCATCCATCGATTTTGGAAGTGGAGGAAACGCAAGTGAATGACATAAATGCAGCACCGTTCTATTCCCTGGCTTTGGATGAGTCAACAGACGTAAGTCATTTGTCGCAGTTCAGTGTGATTGCAAGATATGCTGCTGGTGACACACTGCGCGAAGAAAGTCTTGCTGTTCTGCCAATAAAAGGGTCCACAAGAACCAGAAGTCGCATTAATGGTGAGTATTATAACAACATTATTTAAAAGAATAAATTCAGAGGCTTATTATACTCACATTTAGTTAAATTCAGTCTTAAAATATATTATATGGCTCTTACTGAAATAAATTTGCAAATATTTTGCTTTCATGGCTCTCTGAGTCAAAAAGGTTCCCGACCCCTGGTTTAAGTTATTACCAGGTTGTTCTGATCAGGTTTCTGAAACCTGAAAATGTGTTGCACATGTGAACCTAACTTAAACTGAGTGTGAGTGTGTTTCCCAAACAATTATTATTATTACAATTATTTGTAAACAAATTAATTTGGGATCCAACA
Source organism: Solea senegalensis (assembly GCF_019176455.1). Lineage (NCBI taxonomy): Eukaryota > Metazoa > Chordata > Actinopteri > Pleuronectiformes > Soleidae > Solea > Solea senegalensis. The sequence goes on from NW_025321292.1 coordinate 64,748, forward strand.
TCATTGGATTATACATCGGTTATAATATGTAAACCCTATATGATATCATTTAATAGACTGATATCAATAAAAAAATTCAAGGTAGTGACACAAAAGTGGTGACAAAGTATAATATTATTTTGAAGAAGTAAACAGCCATTTTTTTTTCACTTGAGTGAACTTTGACCCTAGATCACTACAAAAGTACAGAGTAAAGGTGCTCCATACTACTTGTCAAGTGCAATAACGTTAAAATCACAGACTACTAATAGATGAATTGGGATATTATGCCACTTCAAAGATTTTTTGAATGTTGACCCTGGATTACTCCAAAAGCACACAGTTAAAGTACTCCATACAATGTGTGCATTAACTCCAATAAAATTAAAACCATAAACTACTAATACACTTTTTGGATTTAATACCACTTAAAACATTTTCTTTTCAGTAGCTGGATCTGAACATAAAGTATAATTATTTAATTTTATTTTGATGGGTATTTTCCAATGCATAGAAATATATAGAGAGCCTGATGTGGACAATAAAGATACAGGTTTTTGTGAAACACCACTGACCTCTGCTGGATTCTCGATTCATTACAGGAATATCTGAACTCTGTGGGTGTTCACACTGTTTCATTAATATTCATATTTCAGTAAAATATAAATTAAAGTACAATGAACCATTTTAGACAGTAATTCACAGTTGATATTATCATAAACACTCACTGGCCACTTTGTTAGGTACAACAAATATCTTGAACCTGCAGAAGTTCAAACTGAGCATTTCAGAAACTGGGATTGGGATTTTCACATACAACCATCTTGGACCCATCACAGAGAATGGGTCCAAAAAGCAGAACATATCCAGTGAGTGGCAGATTGCCTTGTCTCATCTGGACTATTGTACTTTTCTTCTAACAAGATTCCTCAAAAACTCATTTGGAGCGCTGCAGCTGGAGTTTTTAACCACTTTTAAAGTCTTTACACTGGCCTCAAGTCACATACAGAACAGGCTGCTATTCTTTACATTACATTACATGTCATTTAGCAGACGCTTTTATCCAAAGCGACTTACAATGGAATCAAGTACAATTAGCCAGAGGTGGAATCGAACTTGCGACCATGATGTCTTTGGTACACAAGGTAGGGTCTTAACCACTGACCCACTCCACTCCACTCCACTATTCTAAAATGTTTTAGGTTCAGAAAATCTTTTTTACTCTCTTTTCATTATTCCTTACTCTGGTTTATTTATGTTATAATTTGGATTTTAGGAGAATGGCCAGACTGCAAATGATAGAACAGTAGCAGGAACTCAAAGAACCACCTGTTACACCCAAGAAAACCATCTCTCAACACACAACATTTCAGCTGCAGACCACACCAGCTTGTAAGAGAAAAACTTATTATTAATTGGCTGTCTCTAAAATGAACAGCTCACATTCCAAAGCACAAACCTAAACTACTCAGGACGGTGCCACCTGCAACATGCTAATCACAAAGGCCTCGGTGTAGTACTGGCAGCCATCTGATGACACTCTTTATATTTTCGTTGAGCCTAACCTAACTGGGACAGAGGACTGATAGCTATTCTATGCAGTCCTCCCACAGTTCAGCTCACGGTATCAGCAGAGAAAGGCCTCCAAAAAAATCGTAACTCTGGGATTCACAGGCAGACTGACAGAGGATGCCCAACTATTAACGTCTACGTGTTCATGTTTGGCATTGTCTCAGTCTCAGATCTGAGCTGCTTTCAATAAAGCTTTTCAACTTAACTCATCTCTGACTCTAACTCCATCCTTGGTCGGCTCACCTAATATTCAAATCTCCGCAACACAGCTGCCATTGCTCAGTCCTCACAAATCATTAGGTGCCTGTGTATCTAACACAGTGGCCACTGTGTGTGTATATAATCAGAGTAGCTCGCGGAGGGTTCAGACTCTGAAATACTGAAATACTGCTGGAGACATTCATGGTCCGAGAAGATGAACCCTGATGACTATATCTGATCTTCTGACTTGTCCTCTAGCACCCCCAGCAGGTGTAAATCATCTACAGATCCAACTGTCAATTTTACTTTTAAAATTAGTGAAGAAATATAATATCACCACTGTGTTTATCTCTGAAAGAGATATTTATAGTAAGTCTGTGAACTTTCTGTCTGTCTGATCCATGTTTTTGTATAGTGACAGGTGAAGCAGGGATCATTTTGTGAATTTGCAGCCTGGCTGAGAAGTTCTGTACTGACTTATGGTGCACATGCTAAAAACCCAGTGACTATGAAACAACGCCTCTGTCTCTGTGATGCTATTAATCTTTAACATCATCACAGGAGAAGACATCCACAGTGTCATGTGAGGAGCTGCACTTTACACTTTGCCAGAAGAGACAGTAACATAGGCACTGACACGTCCATCTAACATGTTAGTTCACACATGAAAAGGAGAACAAGGCTGCGTTCACCTGTCGCAGGTAAATATCACAGACTTCGACGTTTGACACATTATCACAAATGATCACTAATGCACTTTAACATCTTGGTCACTGTTGGACTTTGTCTCCTACTACTCTGCACTTTACTCTCCTTTAACTTTATCTCTTTTTTATTCTGCACTTACATTTTTAACATTGTCTCTAATTACTCTACACTTTAACTTTAACGTTATTGTTACATTGTGTTATGTTGTCTGCCGAGGGACTGAGGATGTAAATTATAGCTTTGGCTCTAATCTTGCATATTTACATTTATATCGTCATTAATATGCACTGTCCCATTACAAATCAATAAATCCACAAAGATTCATATGTCGTTTGCATCCTGGACTGTTTGCTGTCACTCATGTTTACTGTGGTACATTATGACAGGGTGTGCTTTGAAAGTGCAAACCACATGGTTAAAGCATAAACCTGCACTGTTAAGTTTAGGAGTTTATTTCCTGACAGATCACATGATACTTGTATGGTAATCATTTTGAAATGGGGAAGTACAATCATGGTATTCACTAACTAGTAGCTTGGTAATAACAATGAAAAATGTATATTATTTTCATGTGAAGGTATTACACTAAAAGTAAATGTCATTACCAAGCTATTACCTGAGTATTACTTTAATCATTTACCTTTTATAGAAATATTAACATACTATGACTATGCTGTTTCTGTACTGTTATGTAAAATGTTACACCTTGGAAATCTACCTCGATATAGAATGTAAGCACATTATACGAAATTATATGAGATTTTATATCAACACGTTTGCGCGTGTTTGCGCCTCCAGGATCCAGAGTGGAGCTCATCATCTGTCCGAAATGTTAAGCAGCTGGTTAACGTTCACTGCTCTTCTGGCTGCTTCAGAGAGTCTCCTCACTGTTGCACCAACCTGCAGGGTCAAAGGTCATGCAGAGGTGGAGCTGACTCTATACTGTGGAGATGGAAAGAACAGAGGTCAGTGATCAGAACAGAGTGGTCAGTCACAGTCACTTCTCCACTTCATGTCCTCTGTTGTCAACAAATTCCATGAAAAATGTGTAATGTGTAAATTATTACAACATTCTTTGTACAACAGCTGTACACGCAGAAGTGGTTCTCACATTTCCACATCCTAGAAAGCATTCTAGGTTCATCCAATAAAATAGTAAAAATAGTAAAAATGATATGCACATCTATAATATTTGTGGCTATGAGGAGGAGGAGAGCAAGAAGAAGATGAAAGAGGAGGGAAGACGAAGCAGGGAGGAGATGAAGGTGTGAATCCTGCAGTCCCTCTAAGGCAGATGAGCAGGAGGAAAGGAGAAGGGAGGATGGAGAAGGAAGAAGAAGTTGGTGAAAAGGGGAGACAGAAAGACATTTACAGAGAATGATATATATCATTTATTAATCTTGTAGCAAGTCCTTGGATAAGAATAAAACAAGAAGCTCTGATCTCTGGTATGTACTCTTTCTCATGTGTAGGCCTGGTCCAGTACTGGCACACTCCATTTGGAGAACTGCAGACTCCAGGTTTCCAGAGTGAACTGGACCCAGTCTTCATGCGCCAGGACGGAAGCCTGGTCGTCCCCAACAGCAGTGACTTCCACAGTGGCCTGTACTACTGCCTCCTGCAGCACAGCGAGGGTGCCACACTGTGGCCATATGAGCTCCATATCATGTCTGAAAGTCAACAAAACCAAGACTATGATGAATATGAGCAGAGCAGCAGCAGCAGCAGCTGTCACCAGCTCAGGGTCAGGAGAGATGCTGAGGAGGAGGAGACAGTTGTTACAGAGCAGCAGTTTGCAGGAGCTGTGGCAGCATCAGTGCTGCTCACCTTTGTGGTGGGATTCAGTACCGGAGCACTGACCAGAACTCATGTTCTCAGGTGAGGAATGTAATGAAAGCAAAGACAGAAAAGTGACATTTAGAAGCAAATAGAAGGCATAGAAGGCAAATTACAATCTAATTAATCCCCAGCAGAAAATAAAATCTCAAGACAATGTTTGCCAGTCAAGACAGCCTTTTCCTGACTGGAAACTGTCTCTTCCAAAGTCCCAGTCACTGCTGCTTATGTGTTAGGTCCTCATGAGGTCACACTTTAAAAAAAAAAAAAACTAAAACTTTTAATGGCTCACAACAAGTAGCCTTTAGTGGTGTCACTGGGAAAAGTTGTATATGCTTTTGCACACAAACCTGGCAGACTCCATGAAGAGGAACCATTCCTAAGGAACATGAAGGGCTCATCCTAAACTTTTCTTATAACAAATACCCTGTAGTCCTTCTAAATTAGAGAGACTACTCCTTTAATGTTTGGAAAAAATCCTCATTTGCTGCAGGGAATTATAATAAAAATATAAAGCATCTAAAAAAAATTTTGTATTAATTCTAGGCAAAGTTAATGTTTGTGTCATTTGTTGATTATTAGTAAACATTGTGTGAATAACAGTAAAAACCTCTTCACTCAGGTGTTTTAGGGCATTCACTGCTAAGGTGCGATCAACTCGGCGACAACAATGCCAATTGGGCACACCAGACCACGACTCTGAGGTCTCCATGGCACCCACATACGACAACAAGACCTTTGCAAAGGGACAGGAACAGAATGATGTAACCACGACGACTTCGTCAACATCCTCAAATCCCCCTGATAAACCTCGGAGAAGCTTCAGGCTTAAACGAGACGAGGAACAGGAAACACCAGCCTATCTGGAGGGATGTGACTATGAGGAGGAGAAGAGGAAGAAGAAAGAGGAGGAATTAAGAGGAAGACAAAGTCTGAGGGAAAATCAAAAAGGGTGTGAAGAGGAGGACAGAGATCTCAGGGGCTTCTATCCATTAGAAGATGATGGACGGAGTCAAACTGAAAGAAAAGAGGAGAGAGACAGTGAGGATGGAAAGGGCATGGACGAGATGAAGGAGTGGGAACAGGAGGAGGGAGGAAGACAACTGGAGCAAATTCACAAATGGTGTGAAGAGGAGGATGTGCAGAAAGAAAGAGAGACGCTGGGTTTCAATCTACTAAAGGATGATGGAGGGAGTGAAACTGAAACAGAAGAGGAAAGGCACAGTGAGGATGGAGAGAGCAGGGTGTTTAGACAGGAGGAAGAGGTGGCAAACGAGCAGGTGAGGAGAAGGGAGGATGGCGAAGAGAACAGAGGAAAAGAGCAGGAAGAAGGAAACAAGGAGAAAGTGAGAGCTTATAAGGAGGAAGATGTTGGTGAAAAGGGCAGACAATCATCAGACGTGGATGATGAAGAGACGGGGACTAAACATGATGTCATGAAAGGAAGAGGATCATCTTCGTCTCCTGGTTCAGCCCGTCGCAGCCGCGTCATACGCTTGTACCAGTATGACGAAGAAGGCCAGAGATACTCCCACCTCCCAGACCCCTCCTCTGATGATCCAGCCCCGGCCCCTAGACTGAAGCAGCGCTCGCTCTCTCTGACACGCCTCAACACAATCATGGCTGCTGCCTCAGCTGGGCCACTGGACAGGGGGGAGACAGAGAGGGAGGATGGAGAAGGGAGGCTGCACTTCCACATGGAGATATAACAGAGACACTAGAAAATAAACATGTCGTGTCAGTTTTGTCTTCAGCCACAGACCAGAGACATTTTCACAACCAAAAACCAAGTATTACCAAGCGTATACTCAAAGGTCTGAGACTCTTGTCCTATCCAGGATGTCCATTAGCTGTGTGTCTGTTTTTGCCCGTCAACATCTTCAGTCCAAAGTAGTAATTAAGAAACAGCTCGTTACATTTCAATTTTTCTTTATTATTACTGTGAAACATCAATAAACAATACACAAAATGGGTGGGGTGGGGGGGTAATTATCAAGACAACAGATTCAAGAGCTCCGTCTTTCTCTCAGTCCTTTTTTTTCAATTTCCTTTTTCCCCCCAGAAACACTTCCTCTCTTTGTGATTCTTAACTGCAAATTAAAACAATTTCTTAAAAATAAATTCCAGTTGGTGAGAGAAAGGCCTCCTGACAACAGTTGGCCGACGTGCTCAGATGCATAGAAATGATGTCTGATGGGATGGGTCTGTAGTCCGTGTGTGTGAGCGTCATTTTCCCTTTTTCTCTCCTTCCTTCTCATGTCTGGTGTTGTGACGTTCTCTGCTCAAATGCCGACCGCGTTTTTAGCCATTCCACAAACTCGTCCAGCAGCACTGGCCCTGTAGACGGACAACAAGGAAAGATGGACAGTACGTTACAATCAGTTTTATTATATAAAAAAAAGAAACTATATGAAATTAAAAGAAATTTGTAAAAACCTAACTCGAGTCGTTTGTGATTCAGAAAATACGTCTTTGGTGATCAGCATTTATTTTCTTCCATTTTGTCTTTCATCTTTCACAATCACTGACATTTACTCTGATTGTAATCTGATTCATCAGCATCATTTGATACAGCTGAGACATTATTATAATACATTAAGCTATGAAATAACTTGTATTTTTACTTAAAAGGCACTTTTAAAAATTGGCAACAATCCACTCTCACTCTGGAAAACAGGCCTACCCTAGAAATGTAATTTAATGAAAACAATTATCAACTTAAACACTATCACCATCAAATCAATATCTAAATACCAAAACATCTAATGGCTCTTAAAGCACTCTTCACAAAAAAGAGAGAGGCGTCCACCATAACAGCACAGTTCACAGAAAACAGGCTGGGCTTGTGATGTGTGAATAACCTAAACCACTTCTTCAGGTGAACATCAGTGTATATGGGTATGTAGTAATGTCATTTGTTTTCAAGGTGCCAAACTTCAGCTACGGTCTGCTTTCTTAGTCCATGCTCGTGTCACCAGTACACGCTTTCATAACCTTCTTGTCTCATCAGCACGAAGGTTAATTTGTGTGCAAACCTCATGTAAACCACAGATGTCCTTTTTACAATAGCTTGAATCCATCATTGACATGTATAAAGTGTAACATGTATAGTATGAATGTAGGTTTAGTCACTGAGCTTCGAGCTCCACCCGCTTGTCAGGAGGTGTAAACTCAGTTCCTGGAGTGACTGAGCAGCTTGAATACTTTATTTATTGTGTATTGATCCACATCAGCCATCTCATCCATGACCTGTGGTCAGAACAGCACTCATACTCACAAGCTCCGTCTTCATCGTAGTTACTGAGGTCTGTTGTGATGGTTCTGCTGAACTCCAGAACGTTGTACCACTGGTCCTTATTCATCCCCTTGTACTTGGACTGCTGTGGGGGGAGACAAAACATATAGGGGGAGGCAGTGAGGCAGAAACAGAAACAGAGGGGAGAAGATAACTTTGCTTTGGTTTGTCCAAACAAGAACAAAATATTTTACCTCCAGGAATTGATGAAAGACTGGGAAGAGAGACCACGTTCTGCCCAGCAGTAAAGCCAGCATGGACTTAGCCGTATCCATGTCCAAACTCCTCTGGTCCTTATCCTGATCACAAGACAAAGTCACCAAGACAAATGTCTCATGAACAAACCAAATATTAGTCCTTACAATTTCATTTTATTCCTTCAGTGTATAGAGTAAACTAGAGTATAGATTTAACTGAAAAGTACTGTAAGTAAGCAGGTCCATAATAATTAAAGGTATATGTCATATCTCGTGGTGAGACTGCGACAAAGAAGGAATCCTTCTCTCGCACTTAACTTTCCCCAGCACATCAGGGAACAACAGAGGCTTATGTATACAAGAAACAAATGTCTTTCATCGTGGTTTTCATAGTAAGCTTCTACTTTAAAAAACATGCTCTGCTGGTTTGTCCATTTGGGCTTCCTTAAAGCAAGGCACTTGCTTGAGAAAGAGGCTCATTCTTGAGCCACTAATAACAAATATTTCTATTTTAAAGCAATTGTACAGTTATACAAAGGTAGTATCTTGAATTTATACCACTAACCCCTCTACATCAGTTTATAATCTGCTTCAATGTAACACTACCAGTTTTGATAACCAATTAATCCACGTGTTTTTTTTTTTTTTAATAAAATAAAGTTTCAATTTTGTATACAGATTATTCAATCAATAATGGAAACACAGGTTAATAGCAGATGTAATGGTCAGCATGAGATTGAGTCTTAAAGCAGACATCAAAACACAGCACAGCCGTTTGTTAATAATATGACCAGACAGGATTTAACAACAGAGGCTCTGCTTTTACTTTGTTGGTTGTTGCGTTGGCAACGGTCAACAAATAAAAAGCAGAAAAACAATACTACAAACAAAGTGATGGACAAGTTCCAGCTGAGAAACTTTACCACAGGCTGTAAAAAGTTTTCATTGACATCTCAGGTTCAAATTGACAGCAACCTTGTTTCTTCTCTTATGACACACTCAACATCAACAGTGGACTAAAACCAGAGCCAGCAGTGATGTCATGGGGTTCTGTACCTGTCCATCACTGCAGAGAGGGCAACAGACTAAGCCACTGTATGGTCAGCCAGTGTTTTCAACTGCTCTTTATACAAACACATGAAGGAAAAAAAAGAAGAAAGCAAACTTACTCTGGAAAAGTCGAAGGCGTATCTGTAGACATTTTTGAAGACCACAGAGTCGTTGAGTTCACCACGCAAGTAATCCAGTTTGCTCCGTAACCGCTCTGTGCTGTCACACCTGCAGGTGGGAGAAGAAACAGCTTAGCAGTTTGTACAACACATCTATGACCTGAATGTGGAAGATTAGAACACGACAAAGTATCTTTTCCAATTATTTTTTCATCCAAATTAAATGAGCTTACTGTAATACTGTCATTCCCCTGAGCCATTCTTCTTTGGTGAAGAAACCCATACTTGCTGCTTCTAGATGCCACGCTAAGACTAACATGATAATCTGAAAGAAAGAGTTTCATCATGTTAGCATTATACTTTATTGCTCAAGTCAAATTTGTTAGTTATAGTTTACAACTTTAAACAATGATCTCAAAACATTACAATACTTCATTTCAAGATTTTGGAAATTACAATTTTTTGATTTTGGAGTATCCCTTGGACTAGTTCAGTACGTGCAGCCACTCACATTCTCTGGTTTTACACCAATGTCTTCACAGAATTTCTCCATGGCCTCTGGACCGACAATCTTGTCAATGCCTGCGTACTCGTGGAACCAGGCTAGGCACTTCTTACTGGAGAAAACTTTCTCACCACTGATCGGCCTCGCACCACGGATCTGAGGTCGAGCGAAACTGCAACAAAATATCCAACAGTTTTAAATGCACTTAGATGAAGAAAGTCACTATATAAGGGCACATTAAAACCAATCCAAACATCATTTTAAATGGCATGGCATTTTAAATGTTTTAATTAGTTAAGCGCAAACATTTGGTAGCACACACAGTACTGTGGAAAAACCACCATTAAATTTCTGGTTTTTGATTCATCATCTCCTGCTTTATCCTCCGAACGAGGGAAGGTTTGCTGTTTTAATAACACTAATGATCATAAAACACTAATGACCATACGATGATATTTTCATTGTGTTCCATTCACTTTATAAAATACAGGAAAGGTAGTTTTAAAATAATTGAAAAACAAACAAAACAGAACTCTTTTACAGACAAGAGGGTAATGATGCAGCAAAGGGCTGCAGCTACAGAGGAACCAGCTCTACCTACAGAGCTATCCAGTCCTCCCAAGAGGTAATGTATGTTTCCATGTCCAAAAATAGGTGAAACCAATAAACCCAAACCAGAAGACGTGTTTGCCTGGACTTGGACTCTTCTCCTTACTTCCCCAACACACAAACACATTGCAGAGGAAAATGAGAAGGTGAGGGGTTCTGCGAATCTACTGCCAGATGAAACGCAATACGGCCAGTCCTTTTTCAAGACACTGCAGGTTCAACCCCAAGCTGTCCACTCCAGCAAAGAGCTTATGACTCATAAGCCAGTCATTAGGAGTTGGACTCATGTGCTGCAAAGAGCCATCCAGGAGCTAAACTGAGCTGTACACTACAAAACAACTGACAAACATGGAGGACAAATACAGCGAGTGAATGTGTATATATGTGTGTGTGCTTACCTTGTAATTTTACACTTCTGCTCATGATCATCTGCATCGGGGAGTTTTCTCTTCTTTTTCACAGGCATCACTGAACCTTTAACGGGCTTCACTAGCTGGGCTGCACAGGGAAAAAACATTTATTTTACAAATCACACGTTGTTAAACCAAAAATTAATCATCTGCTTAATGACATGATGATGAAAGTACTGGAAAACACACGTTCAGTGCATTTTTTAAAGGCGCAAAATAAAAAAGCTTTGAAAAGGATTTGCAAATAAAGTAATCTCCCAGTATTTTATTTGATATAGTAATATTTTTAGCACAGGGCTCTTCCTCAGAGTTGCCATGTTAAGAAAAACACTGGTAGCATCATAAATATAATAATAAATATACACAAAAAATATAAATGCAGGTCATACCTGTGTATTTATGCCTGCCTCCATTCAGCTCTAAGATATTCTAGAAAAAAAGGCAAGGGCTTGATAAGGCATTAAGACATCAACGTAGTGCACACATAAAGTATATTTATGCTGGAGATAAGTTTCTGAATTTGATTATGTTCAAAAATTAACACAACAACTTACGAGCTTGTCCAGTGTTTCTGTTAGTGTGTCTGTAGAGACATAAGAGAGTGAGTTATTTCTTAACATGTCAAGTCAAAGAAGGGTCCCTAACACATGAGCAAGACCTAACTTAGTGTGTGTGTCCATTTCCTTCAAAACGTATATATAAAAAAAAATCTGAAAATTGTTGAATGCCACTGCAAATGCAGGAGATCATTGAGCAAGTACAAATAAGGCTTGTAGATTTATTGAAGACTTACAAGCTCATTTGGCAACTGCTTCAAAAACATTTGGTGAATTATGATGTGAAGGACACAAACTACACAGACATCCTGCAGGAGGAGCCAACAATCACATACACTGCCACAGGAGAGAGAGTTTCATACCAAACAGACTTGGTTATTTGAACCACTCTGTCGGGTCACATCCATATCCAGAGATCCAACTGGACTATCTAACCTTAAAATACATTTTCCCATTTCATTCTCCATGGTCCCCATATTGTAATCGTGACACGCCCATGAGTAGTTTGGAAGATTACAACTACGCCACTGTTAAAACGGATCATGTAAATGAACAACCACATACAAATTCAGCCAAAAAAAAACACCATCACGTTCACGCATTAAAACTAAAATATAATACAACATAATACATAAACAGTAAATAGGTGAAAGTCGCCTGGTTATTTATAAAGCTAGTTACCGTCAACGATTACATACCAATAATGTCACCGTTAACCAGGTTAGCATGACGAACATAGCATTAATGAGCATATCTTCCATCTATTGGTAGGGAGTTAGGCACGTTAATTTAAATTGAAAGATAAAACGTGGGTTGTTAGATTAGTTTAGCAGTCTTCACTGCGGGGACTCTTCTTTTGTTTGTTAGATCGGCGGGTCTACGGTCAGAGCTAGGCTGCTAACGTTAGCTAATATGTCAACAACTGCTCGGCATATCCACAGTCCTCACTCGGTCAATGATAAAAACTACTTTTCGTTTTAATAATCGACTCTGGAACAAGTCGAACTAATTGTTAAAACACTTACTTTAGTGCGATTCTTATTTTCACCGCCTGCGAAATCACTTCCACCTGCTTCTGCGCCGGGTTTACGGCTGTCTGTCGCCGGTACTTCCGGGGTAGTGGAAGGTACCATTAATTTATGGGAACGTTGTGTTAAAGCAACGATCTCATGGAGAAGTAAATATTTGCGGATACGTTTTTTACTAACCTACATATATAAACAACATTTTTACATATTATATTTAATGTATTTGATAGTGAGTAATGAATCACGTGGGTAACGAAATATTATAATACCCCCCCACCCACCCCGCAAAAAAGAAAAGTGACAATGAGGTAACTGGTATGTGTGTGTCTGTGTGTGTGGTTTTAAATTTTGATCACTGTTCAAGGAGTGCACCTAAATTTAATTTTATGCCGCATGTAGCGACAAAACAGACTCACCAGAAAAACATTATTTTGCCAAGAAACAATGCAGTTCACGGAAGCATCTGAACCTTTTCTCCCACTCCAACAACACAACCTTTACACTGATAATCAGCTGAATGGAGCTGTGACTGGGTGTGTTAAATTCCATTTTGTCACAAGTCTACAGACAAGTTTACCCCCATTACATAATATTATAAAGGTGGTTCTAATATTCTGCCTCCATCATGTGAATTGAGTGGAAATAGAAACACACTTCTCACTGTAATGCTTACCAGCTGATACTCACATCCCATTGTTGTTGAAATTATTGAACAAAAAGTGTGGCAATCTCTTCTAAAACCAGATCTGTAAATGTGCTGTTAAAAAATGTACTCATGAACCTTATGGACTCGTCTGAGGTTGAATAAGAGTCAGAGAAAGGGATGGAATGATACATCATTTTATTGTGTATTGCGATAACATAACAAAGCACTCACACAAGTCAATCATGGTGAAATTCCATTATGAGGACAATCTTGATTTAGGAAATTGCCAATATTCCATGTGGGTGATTTGACAACGCTGACAAATTCCCCAACATGCGTCCTAGTTTATGTTGAAGTGCCACAAGAGGGAGCCTACATCTTAACAGTAATTCCAGGATCTCCTGCCTAATAGATGTCAATTGAGATTTCCTTGTGTTTCAGAGCCATTTTAAGAATTTTAAAAAGATATTTTTACAATTATTCTATAGTCATGAATAACACCTTTTATGGGCAGTATAATCATGGCAAATGTTCATATTGTGTTGCATCTTATCAGAGGTTGTGAGATGAGGTTTGGCTAACAAGCCTGAGCCAAGTCTGTGCATAAGGAGATAAATAATAGTGTTTTATCTCATTTACAATGAATATTCCCAAGAGGAGAAAAAAGAGATCATGATAACAATACAACTCTTGTGGCTGTGTTTTTGCAAGTAAACATGTTAAATGTAAATGAGATTATTAGCCACAGTCACGGAAAATAAAAAGCTTTTTCAGCATTTTGACAAACAGCAGATAAGAATCAAATCATTGGCCAAAGTTTCTTTTATGTGAATAAATAAGGAAAAAAATAGCAGCTCATTCACATCATTGTCTCTTAGATTGTGTTTGTGCATAATGACATTTTACCAGGATGACACTGTGCAAAGGATCACACACGCAATCTGTGTTTGTTTCGATTTTACTGCCACACTATAACAAAAGACAAAATAAATAGAACAAACACCTGATCATGATGTTAGGAACAACACCCCTCTTTGATTCATTCTGTTGATTTTAACTCAGGATTTTGCACACTGAATAAATAGCAGTTGATAATTGTCTCATACACACATCCACGCACAAGAACACCCACAAACCTGAAACACAAGAGTCAAAAAGAAAACATCTGCATTTAAAAAATTTTCAAAGTGTGACAGATTTTCCACTGAACAAAAAGAAAACATCATAGAGCAGCATGCTGTTGAAAGTGCACACACATACACATGTAAAAGACACACTATGCACTCAAACTCCAAACAAGCGCGCACGCACGCACACACAGACAGACCATGATTCACGCACACTCAGAAAATTTGGCAAAATACTCGTCGGTAGTTTGAACTAGTCTCTCCATTATGTCCACTCCTCCTAAATGGCAGGTTTCACTTGCAGCTTGTTGCATCCATTGTTCAAACATTAAGATCAGTGTAAGATAACAGTAGCGATGCAAAATGGCTGCCACTAATATGACAGCTGTAGCATCAAGGGAAAGCAAAGGATTGATATCAGCTTGCAAGATTTGTCCTCCTCTTCCTCCTAACTGCTTCTCCTCTTTGTCTGCAGTCCATTGCTGATGAAAGTAAGGCAGGAAGTAGTTGATTCAGTGTCACTATTTATTTTCTTCTGAACTGCTGGCAGACAGCACACATAATTGTTCTTTTCCAAGGACCTGACACAAGAGGGCAGCAGAGAAGACCTCAGCCCAATGATTCAATGCTATGTCTTGAAATTAATGACACACTGGTGTCCCAAAAAATACAAAAAAATTAACCACACCATCTTGTCCTTCAACACACGCACGCTCCTCAGCATCATCCCTCTCTTCTTCTTCAAAGACTTTCTCACCAACTCTCGTCTTGCAGTCTTCTTTAAGTGCCAGTCGCAGGTCAGGAGTAAAAAACAGAACATGAATCACAGCCCTAATCGCTGCCTAGGCCATGTAGAGGAAGGTGTTGATGTCTGTCTCATCCCTCTTTATGTACTTGTGTTCAATGAGCCACTCGATCTGCTCCTTGATCATCTTCTTCTGAGGCAGGAACATGTTCTTCAGGATCTCCACCAGCTCCGTCTGCAGCTGGGCGTTGCTGATCCTCTTCCGCATCTTCATGATTTGGATGATAGCCTCCTGAGCAGGAAAAAAAAGTTACAGTTTCATTCACCATTGTATTATACCACCATATTGTATCTCCTTGGTTCTACAATTATGATAAACCAAAACACTGCCTCGAAATGGGATCATAAGAAGGGTGTGCTTTTGGTATGATTGACATGCAGGTGTAGGTGGATTTCTAATGAGCATTTGTTCAAGGTATTTATTTTTCTAAAGCTGAAAAGAGAAGGAAACGTGTGTTTTTCTGTTTTGAGACAGTTTGTCAGTCAAAATTTTAAAGCCTCAGCAGAAATGATCCAACCTTTAGAACACATACAAGTAAAACACATTATTAATTCAGTATTAAAGAGGCCATAGCATGGTCCTATCTCACTTATATGTGAGATATGGAGGTGTACTTACAAACATGAAGTCGTTTTTATGGTCAAAAACCTCCTAGTCGCTGCAAACGAGCCGATGTAAATGTCTCATCACTGACGCTCTCGTCAGCCGCGCTGTTTCAGACCAAAACCACACCCGCAGAACACGGACTGTCTTGTGATTGGCCAGCCAACGAGAGCTTTCCCACTGTCTTGTGATTGGCCAGTTACCTGGAAGTGACGTAATTGGCACGTCAGCTCTCAGACCCGCAGCTCCCCCTCTGGAATGTCGGATGCACCGCTAGCAATTATCAAAACATTGAGTAATAGCGTCGTCACGACCCCTCGCTGTAATCCCTTACGCATTTTATCCAGAGTCTGACCCAGAGTCAGAAGACACTGTGACAAGTGAACCACCTCCATCGCAAAGACTGCAGCAGGACACCTGTAGCTTGGATAACGTTGTGGTTACTGAGATGATAAACACACATACATGCAAATGAAACACGAGTGAACGCGTGTAGCTTAGCCTGTAGCCAACTATCGTTAATGCTAAACGACAGAACAAGCACACAAAGACAGTTTTATGGTTTTTAAATATTGTAATATACGTATTGTTGGCACTGCTACTTCCTTTAGAAGTTCCTTTAGAAGCAGAAGTTTGGTGCTGTGTCCTGCTTTATATTGCCAGAGGTTTGTGTACCATTCTCAGTGAAGTGGTTGCCGCATACATGGAGGTATTTAGGAAATGTAGCAGGCATATTCCCATCAAATATGAAAGATATCCACTGAGCTTTTCTTTGCTCATTGGCAGGGAGCTTGTGGAGTGTCTGGTATTGTTTATCACAACCCAGAACAGAGCAAACATTTGCTGAACCTTTTTTTCGACAAGTTCTCAACCAATACACTCAGCAGCTACAACGAGAGTAGTTCTTCTACGGTTGAAAGTATGTCACCGGATGTGCCCGGACTTTGGTGCACCGGACTAGGAGGCGCTGCTGTTTACAGGAGTGGTGAGATTCGCCAGTGAGTTTATTAGTCAACGGAAGTGCCTTGCCGGTTCTCAGGAAAACAATAAAACCCTGCGCTCTCAGCAGTGGCTGAACTGATTGTTATGGACTTTTAGGGCTTCATAGACGAGGTAATGATAGCAGATACACGCCCAAACGCAGAGTTAATTGGCACTTCCGGGCTATGACCTCTTTAAAGCAACATTTTTGTTGCCCTTTTATGTCCTGTACAACCCGTAGATGTTGACCCCAACGGTTAACATCTTTAAAAACAATGTGACTTTTGTTTTTTTTATCTAACCTGAGTCCTGAGTATTCTGAGCTGGACGATTCCTTCGTTTTCCTCCTCCTTCATTCGCTCAGTGGTTAGCTGCAGTCGACCAATCAGATTGATCTTTCCCCGCTTCTGGACTTTGGAGTTTTTGCTGAGAAAATAAGAGATGCAAAAACACAGAACATCACTCTCCTTCCAGATTTATAGTTTAACGGCTGATCTGGAAGAGAGAACATGCATATTATGTGACTGGGCTCTCACTCTGGCACTCTATGGTAATTTGATTAGGGAGTTCTCACATACAGCTTCTCTGGACACATTAAGGAAAATGTCAAAACAGGTCTGATCACAGTTACAACCTACACATTCTTCCATGTCAATGTTATTTTTGGCGAACTGTGCAATAAAAAAACCAAAGTGTATATATATTGTAGCAATATTTCTAGAATCACTGTAACATACATGAGGGAGAAGTCCTGGTTGACATAGAAGAGCGTGCTGTCTGTGAAGTCCTTGGGCGAGTTCACTGGAGGCTCATATGACAACACCTGTCTCTTCAGTTTGGGGAAGGCAACGAGCGACTGCAGCAGAAAACAGTAGAATAAATAAAATTAAAATAAATAAATTAATAATTGACAATACTTGAGCCACTGAGTCTACCAATGTGCAACTTCCATTAATACAGATATTTACAGCCATGTTATCGGAATAAAAAAAAATACTGAATTTCATAGCTGTGTTGTTGTTGAAGTTAATAAACAATACTTTTAATGATTATTGACACACAGAAAGCTGACTATTTCACACTCCTGCTGCTGTTACTTTTCCCACAGATTACCTGTATTTTCTTGTCTGTACATGGAAGAAGTCTCTGCTTACAAAAAACAGGCCCAGCAAGTTTGATAGTCCTGCAAAACTTTGATGTCAAACTTCTGCTTGTACCATGGCATGTTTATTAGGCAACAAGACACTTTTGTGCAGCAAAAGAAACACATAGTTGCTCTGAGAATCATATTAGAGCATGAGGAGAACTCTTCTTAAACTTAAAAGGAGACTATATTGAGATTTAGTGCATCTTATTGCTCAGGACAAAAGGTGAGAGACAGGAGAAATAAGCCTTAGTCTCAGTGGTGTCACATGGGTCTCATAGTTGTCTAGGAGAAGTAAATTAAACTTTTTTGAGATCTCATAGTTGCTGAGTAAACACTGTGCTGTGGTGTAACTGGTGTAAAGCATTAAAACATTTCCTTAGTCTGACCCAGAGTGTGCGGCGCAGCTCCGCATCAGGCAGCTCTGTAGCCAGTTTGAGGTTCTCAAAGCTGATCCTCTCCCTGGGTCTCTGGTTCCAGGCGAACAACACAGCGAGCTGGAACGTCGTCACCTCCAGGTCGTACTGACCCACCTCGTTTTTAAAGGTGATCTGAGCAGAGAACGACCATATGACGAGGAGACAATGAAATGTTATAAAGAAAGATAAAAAGAGTATGAAAAAGTGGCTTTAAGTAGAACATTAAAGGGATAGTAAGTTAAGTTTTTTTTGTTTGTTTTTTCAAATGTGGCTGTATGAGACAATGCCACGTAGTAGGTAATTCAGAATTAAAGATCTTAAACATCCCAGTGACAAAATAACACATTTGTAATTAATGATGGAAGCAGCAGTGGATCAACAACTCCATTATGCCTTGTTGCAAAATCACTGATATTTTTTCTATTGACTTTGGTGCAGGACTTGAGTGGTTTACAAAATCAAACAAACTTCAGTATCCAGTTAGTGAAGGCTGTCTAGCAGTGGGAAGAATTGGCACATTTTCTCTTGAGATATCATACACTTAAACTGAAACAGACTTTATAAGGCAAATGTTTTGTTCAGTGGCTAGCTGTCATGTCTCAGGCTTGGCAACACACATTGGAGAGTGAATGCTGTCAGTGCGTCAGTGACCCAGAGATATTAATTTAAGTTTAAGGAGAAGAGGAGCAGAGTGTTGGCTCTTCTTCTACAATCTATGTATATAATTACAATGCCGTTGGACATCAGGTGATGCCAGTGGAGTTTGCGGCCACTGTGGTTCCTCTTGTAGAAGTCCTCCACCTCAGGGATCAGGTCCTCCAGTTCTGTGGGGAGCGAAACAAAAACCTTCTCACTGCTTCGTGACCACGCTCCCGCGTTCAGGATCTTGATGTTCACGCTGTCAGCTGCAGAGAAATCAAAAAGAAAATAAGTTGGATAAAGTGCAGCTTCCAAATACAATCTTTTATTAAGGGAACCAGTGTTTTTTTTTTTTTAAAGGAAAATAACCCACATGTAATGTTAATGCAGCTTTGTAAATACATGCATGTGCGTGTTACCTGGCAGTGCCAGCTTGTTGTGTTTGTGCATCTCTTTGAAGACCTGATTCAGGTCGTCTGATACTTTGATGTCCTGGAACATCCGGGCCAGTTTATTCACGTAATCTGCCGGCATTCCTACTTCCTACAGCAACACAAACACACAAGACGACAACACAAAGATGACATTCATTCACTGCAAACTTATTCTAAAATCCAGATCATAATGATTCTACAACACAATTGCATATGAGGTATGAGGTAGTATAAAATATATGAGGCAGCAGTATGTGAGGCATGTAGCACTGATGCATTTGTTTGGTTGTTAAACAGAATTAGTTGTAAAAATATACCTTAAGTTACCACTTTTAGTATTGATGAAGTGTCCCAAGTGTCTTTAAGAAAAATGCAACTCACTCTCAGCCATTCCACCATGTTCTCCTCAATCTCGCTGTCAGCTGAAATGTCCAGAATCAGGCGTCTGGTCAGGTGAGCTTTGTGGTAACGCATGAATACGTCTTTGTTCTGGACATACTTCAACACTAAGAGCTAAAAACATGAAAAAGGAGTTGAGTGTGAGAACAGGAGGACCTAAAACCAAGTGTGATAATGAGAGATTAGAGACTTACCACTTCTTTGAGTTTGAGCTCGATTTCCTCTGAGGTGAGTTTCTTGCTGAGAGGAGTTTTCCTTAGCAGCATGTCACAGTAGTTTGCCAGCAGCTCTGGACACTTTGACTCTGGCTGAGTCTTCATACCCACACTGAGTGGATGGACACACACATTCACAGTTAAATTTTGCTTTCTTATTTGGGACAAAAGCACCAGGACTGTCCACACAGAAACATGAGCAAATGAGAACAGGTTGGACTCACCCTTTCTGTTTCATAGGCAGCTCCAGTTTGAAGATTGTGGCATCATTCACAACAGCTTTGTAAGCCTGCGGTGACAAAATGTAAAAATTACAAAATCCCTTTACCACAGATAAGACAGAACTCTCATCTGAATTATTCTCTTTTTGATTTAGCTTTTCCTTTAGGTCAAATAAACTTTAAGAGTCAGAAAACACAGACCTTATCTCTCGCTGTGAGGAAGCGAGGGTCATCCTGGAAGGCTTCCTTCACCAGCTTACTGAAGCGGTTGAACAATGTCAGCAACTGGTCCACGTACTTCTCAGAGTCCTGGACAAATAAATGTGTATTTCCATCTCTAATCACATCCAACAATACAACATGTAGTTTCTGTACAATACAACATTTCTGCGATTAGAGGAAAACACACTACACCCCTGTAAAAATCTGTGAATAATGTGCTTTTACACTAAAATTACAGCAGAAACACATCAAAGATCTATAAAGTAAATGTGTAGGAAGTGTGTGCTGGTGCACATACAGTTGTGATAGTCTCGGCAGCAGCCACCATATCTGCTAGTCCAGCATTGATGATATGTTCTTCCAGGTCTTTCAGCATTGGCTCAATCCCACTGGGAACTTTGTCCATCAGTGAAAACATGAGGTGCAGCTCTATTCAAGGGAGATGAAATGTAACATTATACAAAAGGTCAGGGAGCAAATGGACTGAATCCAGAATACGATGCAAAAATGGGAGATTAAATCTGCTTTCAGACATGTACCAAAATCTGAACATGGAGATTTTCTTGGTGGCATATATATCTATAAATAGTCATTAATGACCTGGAACATCATGGAATATTTCTATGTATTGTTGATTCTAAATCTTATACTTTATTAATCCCCTTAGGGAAATTATTTCTCTGCATTTGACCATCCTAGAATTAGGAGCAGTGGGCTGCCACACTGAGTCGTGTACGGGGAGCAATGGTGGTTGGGTACCTTGCTCAGGGGTACCCTAGCCCTTTTGACCTGGTGGGGACTTGAACTGGAGACCCTCCTGTTACAAGCCAAGTTCCCCTTCCAATTTTTCTCTGCTCAATTCAAGCTTGGATATAATGTAAACAGAAATGTAACCTGGATGTACGGTAAGTGAAAATAAACTTGCAAACGCGTTACATGACTCTTCCTCGCCTTGGTGATTGAGGAATTGAAACAGTACATTCGAGCCCATTAGAACCAGCCTACAGCTGACTTTGGAATTAAGTTTGCCACTACACCATAAGTGACAAATGTCACTCAACTCCCAACATGGAAACAGTTATTTACATAAAGACTTATACAAAGGAGGTGTGTGTTTCAACACAGCACAGAACTCTTCATAAGTGGTTCTGGACAATTGGAAAATGTTGCTCTGTAAAATCCACATGAACCATCTGCCAGAGCTAGATAGGTAACTTTACCACTTAATATGGTGAACGAATAATTTCCAAGAGACGTTTAGGAAACAAATAATAACTTTGTTTTATGTATGCTATATAAAACATACAACATCATAACTTAAAGTTGGTAAAATTCTGCAAATTTATTTGGGGATCCAAAGAAATCCTGACCCGGTCTTTGGGAATCACTGTATTAAGGGTATTTTATAATGATTAGCTTGTGATTTCTACATTTATAGACATTTCAGCTGGATCCCCTCAGTAATGGATGAACGGGCAAAATAAACATATACAGTGTATACTTTTTTTTTTTTTTTAATTCACATGACTCACTGTCTGTCTCGTTGCGTTTGATCATCCCTGGACATTCAGCTAAGATGGTCTCTTTGAACGAGGTCACCAAAGCATTCACACAACATTCCATAAGCTGTGAGGACAAAAAGACTCACTGTTAGAGCGTCTTTGATATTAATAGAGACACCACATTTCTAGGAAATAGGCTTGAAAGAGATTTTTACAACAGACATTTAAAAAGTTGAGCTTAATGAAAGAAAACCCAGTCTGATCTTACGACCTGTGAGTTCATGTGACTCTTCACAAACTGTAAATTGTAAACAAACCCAAAAACACTTAAATGAAATTTTCCACATGAATGAAACAAGCAAATGGACATAATCCTTATATTAATATATTGTAGATGTGTAAAATGTAATGCATCATCTGCATAGAAGGTTAAGTTAGAAATGACTATGATGTGTTTGAGGTAATTAATCTCATTAATTTCATTTTTGACAACTTCCTGCTAACAACAAATCTGAAGTCATTGAAATGTTGAAATAGTTGTAATTCAGATCTCCTAAAAGACACTTACTGCTTGAACAGAGTTACATTCACGACGTGTCTCTAGATATCTAAGTGCTCTCTTCTCTTCTTCTCTCAACTTCGTCTCTGCCTGAAGGGAAAGATGCATCAGAAACACAAGAGTGACACAACAATGAAAACTCATACACACTCAGCCAAGGTTGCAACTATGACTCTTGTTGTCTGTAAACTTAAGCTCAGAAAGTCATATTCTATTTAATCTGAAGAGAAAAAAAGACTGAAGGCCTTTGCACCAAAGTCGCATTTTTCATCCTATTTAGCATGTTAATCTCTTCTAACCCTATCCAGTCAATCACAGATTTCGCCATGAGCAAGTCAAATCAATGCATGTTTTTGACAACATGACATTAACTCATACTGTAAAACCATTGCTAGATGCTAACACCACCTGTTAATTTCCATGATGCACTTTTTTCCCCCTGGTATTTATATAATTTGGTCACAATTGTGCTAGTGAGGGTGCATCTGAATTCACCTCCGAATTGTTTGTGTTTTTGTGACAGTTATTTGTGTATTTTTAACACATAATACAAGCACTTCTACTTCATTTATCAAGATTATTGTGTCTTACATATTTCATGTAGTTCTGTACGCCATTTTGTTGCAGGTAGGATGGTGCCTGTGTTCTGTAGAATCTCTCTGTGGAGTCCAGGTAGGCTTTCTCAAAGTTATCCCTGTAGATTTGCATCTTGTCCTCCGGGTTAGAACATAGGTTTACTGGTGTGAGACAAGCACAGACAGTGGGACAGATGAGTCAACAATAATGAGGCAACAGACAACATTTGTGCCCGTAGCAGTTCGTGTTTGGTCCCAAGTTGTAGTTTTTCTGCACTTACTCTGTCACTGAGGCAAAGAGAAAAGCTTAGTAAAAGCAAGGTTTAAAGCTTAGTAAAAGCAAGGTTTATAGGACATCAATATAAAGACAGATACTGTTACCAGAACATTTAAAGTCTGTCCTTTTCAGCTTATTCCTCCTACACTTACTGCCGGAATGCAGAGTTAAGTCTGAGCGTGTAGTGAATTCTTAATGTCCAGAATGGCAATGATGTGCGAGTCCTGTATTTCTGAGACAGGTCATGTGTTTGTTCATCTTACCATATGACTCTCGTACTCCTATCACCAGCTGGGAGTCGAAGGCTTCGCCCAGTCTCTCAGCATGTACCAGCTTCATGGCACTATCCTGTAGGCGACTCTTAATGTTGGAAAAGATCGACTCGTTCCACGTGTCCAGCATCAGCTAAAAAAAAGTAGAAGCAATAATGAATGTGCATCAAGTGCAAAAACTGTTAAGTAGTAAGTTACCTGGCTTCCAATAATTGTGAGGTCAAGTATTTCTTCAACCACTTTTAACTTCCTCCATTATAACTCTTTATCTCAAAAATTAAGAAAATGTCACATGATTCATACATATGATGCCACCCATTATACTAACACACCTGAAAACATGCATCATGTGACAATTTAGGTACAGTGGGCATGGATTTGCTGTTGCTAGTCAAGTGTCAGAAAGTCCTGCCAATGAGAAAAAAACAAGAGTGCTGGGATTTCTTTTATTAGTATTTCATTCACAACTGACCAAGTTGAAGTCAGTTTGTCCAGTCTCAGTTTCTGCCTGTGCAAACTAAAACAGAGACACAGACCAAAACTGAGATTGAAGACTTTTTCCAAGTCGCGCAATTTTCAGGGCTCAAAAGCATAATAGACCTAATGTGAATCCAGAGAATAAGTTAAACATTTCTACATGAAAACAGAGTTGTGTGGTTGCAGAAGTCACTTGTCATGTTGTACGATTTTGATGCCTCCTTCACTCACCTTGCGGACAATGCTGTCCTCCATGTTTGCCTTCTTGTTGCTACCCTGTTTGCCCATGAGTGTGATCTCCAGCTGACAGAAGGGTTTGGGCAGGATGTCACACTGGGTGAAGAACTTCCTCCACTCAACAATGTAAGCCTTCAGCAGCGCTGTGTCATCCTGGTGGCTCAGCACCCGCTGCCATGGCAACAGGTGCATGCAAAAAATAGAGTTGATGCAGGTCATCCAATAAGTACTTGTAAGACACCCTGGTCTTTTGTCCCTAACTTGTCTACCACTATCCAGAAGAGATATGATAATGAAAATTCACCATGCTGTAGACCAATTTTAAGTTTGTCCAGCAACAGTAACTCCACATGAACATTAAAATCAGTCACGGTTTTCATTTTTCATGTCCAAAACGACACATTTTTAAAAAATGGCTTTAAACTTACGCAAATCTAATAAACAAAAACACACAAATAACGACAAAAAACTGCCACATGCATTACTTACAGCTTGTGCTTGTTTGATGAAGTCTAGAATGTCCTCTTTGAGGGCTTGGTGAATCTTGGCTGGTCCTTTGTCATCCCATAAGCACACAGCATGGACGTCACTGACAGACACATTCACACATATAGTAATCAGTGAACGAGACGAAGCACATTTTCAAATGAAGGACGTGGCACTAATGCTACATTGTTCCTGTTTATGCAGACTAAAAAGAGGTAGAACAGTTACATCAACAACAATAAAAAGTGCATTTTCAAGTTTAAAATCAGTTGCTGAAGTCATTTTCTGAATGCTAAATAACGCAACCACATAAAGTTAAAATATGAAATCTGGACACATTTCCATTCATGTTTATGAACAGGGCATATTGTACAGGCACATCTACAAATGTATTGTTCTGGGATTATATAATGTTCAGCTCCTGTTAAAAAAGGCTACCTCTACTGAATGAGAGTGCAGCTGAAATGCACCAAAATAGTATGCTCTGTGTGAGAAATCAGCAGAAGTGACCATTGCTATATATAAAGCAAAGAGAGGGGAATCTTACGAGAACAAGTCGAACCACTGTTGCTTGGTGACGGCCTCCTGTCTGAGCAGCTTGAGAACAATGGGTCGCATCAGATCCCATTTGTCCTCAAACTGCAGGGACCCCTTGTTCTGGAGGAGAGGAAAGAGGTAAAAGATGGGTTGGAACACAGCAGTGAGAGGAGATGATGAGAGAGGAAGCAAGAAAGGTCAGAAACACAAAGATATTTTTAAAAACAAGACAGGCCAAGGGCTAGGGTCTTGTAGGCTAATTATGCATTTTACATGTTCATCTTAAACAAGGCTTTTAATTAACAAATGCTCACAGCTTTGTTTAAATTAACCTCATCAAAACATATTGACCTGTTATATATCCAGATAGCAAAGGCCTTTTAAATGCCAATCAGATTAAATCACTAGCCCAACCAACACTCCTTGATTATCTCCCCGTAGATAATCCATTTATAAAATCATCACAGTATCCTCACTCGGGGAAACAGACGGTGTCTGAGTGCTTTCTATAGCTTCATACATGGGCTTAAATCAGAGTTTCAAACTCACAGCCTCCCCAATCAATTTCATGCGGCCCTTTCACTCCATATCAAGTTATTTCTGTGTGGTTTTTTTGTTTATTTACAGACTAATTGTGCATCATAAATACATTTTTATTGGGAATTACCTCTTGTGCCATATCAAAGGAACATTTAAATTATTTGAAATAGGTCACAAATGTCATTATTGCGATATATGGTGATTACATTTTAAAATACCCCTACTGTACCCCAAAACATCTGACTTTTTTCCCACCTAACCGGTGACCTGATCAGACTACACTCTGGCGTGGCCCCGAGGTCATATTAGTTTGAGAACCCTGGATTAAGTCGTTAACAGACAATTATCATATTGTTGATCAGAACCGTGGTATTAGCACATTTCTAGTAGCCCTAATGTTAAAACGTGACATTAGCATGTGCCATGTGAAGCAGTGTAGTGTCTGTTAACGCAGATTAGCATTACTTAGCCTAAAAAAGAGGAGGTTACCGCTGTGATACAGACGGAGAAGGAGTGGATTTTCCGCTCGAACCGGTGTGGCGTTTGGGGATTTAAGCGAGTCTTGTTCGCCAGCAGTCCCTGTGGTCGCTGTGGCGGACCGGCCTGGGTACGGTTAAGAATCAGTGAAAAGGTCCGGGGCATTTTAAGAGCACCGGCTCCGCTCCAGTCCGGAGGATAATATCGTTAGTGAAACGGACACCGGAGTTCAACAACGACAACGGGGACTTCAGTCGCACAAATGTGTGCTTTTATTTCACATATTCACGCGATTGGAACCAATATTTGCACGCCACGATAAAGAGAATATATGTATCCACCCAGAAAGAGAA
This sequence comes from Solea senegalensis, assembly GCF_019176455.1. NCBI lineage: Eukaryota > Metazoa > Chordata > Actinopteri > Pleuronectiformes > Soleidae > Solea > Solea senegalensis. The sequence continues at coordinate 90,962 of NW_025321292.1, forward strand.
ATTGTGTAAAGGCGAGCACTACAAATTAAGACATAACTGTAAGAAACACCAAATATTAAAGTGCTTCTTACCTTTAACAAATTAGACGCCGCCATGTTTCTTCAACTTATCGCCTCGCAGACTCTCGCGAGACAGGTGCTACAGCTGTGCCGAGATTAGGTCATAGTAAATTTTCCCTTAAAAAAATAATAATACTCATTAAAATGATTATCATACTAATCATAAAAGTGTTTTTTGGCTGAGTCAAGTATATTTTCTATATTTATCTTTATATTTATAACTACAGCTGAATCATTTTGGAAATACACGTTTCTTGATATTAATTATGATTTGCTTTATTTGAGGACTGCATTAATTAACATCTTCTTTGTGGATGAATCTCCTGATTATTTATTTAATCGGTTATTAGATTTTTGATCTTTTTTTATATTTTTATATTCGTTTGTGTGGAAGCCTGTTTCTGCCACTTGAAAAATAAAAATATTAATAAGTCAGAATTTTGAGAAGCTAAGTTATTATTATGAGATAAAAAGTCATGCTGATTACTCATTGTGAGTGAATAGTATTTAAAAGTATCTCATTATGAATAAGCACCTCAGAATTGTGGGATATTATCTCAAAATAATGGCTCAGCGGATCATGACTTGGGTATGCATTCTTTTTTTCCATGTGGCAGAAATTGGCTTCCATATGTTTGTACTCGTACTAAACGGTACCTTTTAATCTTTCAATAAGGGTTTTTTTTGTGGGAGCGGAGTTTTACTATTTTTACTTCATTCCATTGAAATATCTGACAGCCATTGCTTTTATAATCCTGCCATACGCTGTCCTCTAGTGGTCATTGAGTACACTGACGTCATTTTATAAAGCAGACATGGGCATTTTACGGCCCGCGGGCCACATACGGCCCTTTGGGCATCCCTGTCCGGCCTGCGGTATGTCAGTCATAAACACAGATGAACAAGTATTTATGCTGCGCATGCAATACAACTGTGTTGCTTTTATTTTGAAAAGACTGACGTATGGACGCATGTATCTGCGCCTGTCCGCACAGCGACAGGTGAAGCTAGCCAGTTATCCCTGGCCCCCTGAAGTTCAGGAGTTATCATTATCTCCCTCCCTGTTTGTTATTTTATTGTCTAACCGGCGACAATAACGCATCCGATGTGATTGCAACATTGGTGTGTGTGCGTGTGTGCGCAGACGTGCGTAGTATAGTTCATTATATAGTGTAGTCATTTGATATCATTTAATAGAGTTGGTTAGTAATTGTGTTTATTGTGTTTTTGTATGCTTCCCAATTTACACCAAAACAATAAAATGTTCTGCTTTTTTAGATAAGAGATCAAATTAAATTCAAATTTGGCCCGGCCCTCAACAATATTTTTTGTTTCTTATTTGGTCCCTTGGGGCAAATAATTTTCTACCCCTGTTTTAAAGAATTATACCATTAAACAAGAACTAAATAGCAGAATTATTATTTATTTGTGGAAATAATTGTAAAGAATCAGATATTTACTATTCAAATATACTATCACAAATATTCATTGTGCATACTAAAAATACCGTGAAAATGAAAGTCCCGCAATAATAAACCCAGTAAAAAAAACAATGATGGAGCACTTTCTGTGTTATCTCATCAACAGGTGACCATGAAAGTAAGAGGAAGCAAACTGATGATGACATCTCAAAATATCTTTTATCTTCAGGCCTTAGGTCATTTGGAAGTGCTGGTGACTGTCCTCAGCCCATTAACACATCATGCACACACACACATACACACTGATAAGTCAAAGAGTAATCTTTGTCCTCAGACTCCGTTAATCATTCAGCTCCAGTCCACGAGTTAAAAGCTTCTCACATGTGACTCCTCCATCACGGTTGTGGCGACATGGAAACGAAAGAGTCTGAGGACGAATCCCGCTACGAGGAAAGCTACAAGAACCAGAGCACTGCACTCATGATGAGGATTCGGAAATTCAAGATGAAGGAGGTTCTCACCTGGTGAGTGGACCGAGGAGATTGAAGGCGGGTTAAAGGGTTTTTATGACTTTCTGCCATTCAGTAAATGAGTCCATGTGCATGAGCACTGATTTATCCAATGTCTTATTCAGTGAATCAGTTCTTATACCAGGGGTGGGCAACATTTCTCTCCACAGGGCTATGGTGACATCAATAAAAAGGGCCACAAATCATAAATATTTATTCTCCGATCTAATTAACACAGACTAACATAAATTATGTCTGATAACATTTACATTTAAGTTAAGTGTATGAGCTCTATATGAGAACCATTCTGAACCACCATCAATCGTCCACATCTGAGAAGAAAACAGAAAGTAAAAAAGTAAAGTAAAAACAAAATGCTGCACCTGAGCAGTCATGAACAGTAACTTCTTTCAGCAAGTTTTTAAATTGTAATTGATTAAGTCACTGATATGTCCTGTGAATGTTTCAAAAATAAAATCAAAGTTGTGTTTTGCTGTTTTTTTCCATTTAATGTGAAGATTCAACAGCAGGAAACTTTCAGTATGCAATAGCAGTTAGTTACGATATAGTGCTCGACAGATAATCTACAGATAATGAGCATCATCTAATCTTAATGTCTGGTGTAATAAGTGGGTAGTTGAGCTGCGGCATGCCAAAGACTGCATGGATTTGTCAATAATGCTGCCTTTTATTGATTTTTGAGGGTCAAAGCTGGATCGGGTCCTTTGGCCATATATGGTCCATGTGTGCCTTATACATATTGTGCATAAACCATGATTTGCATTACACTGATTTACATGAATGACTTGTTCAGTCTTTATGCATTCAAATTGCAACACACGGCGTCGCAGTGGCTAGCGCTGTTGCCTTGCAGCAAAAAGAGTTTGTATGTTTGTTCTCCCCATGCGTGTGTGCATTTTCTCCTTGTTCCCTGGTTTCCTCCCACAGTCCAAAAGCATGCACAGGACACTTTAAAGTGTGAGAGTGTCAGCTGAGATTGGCACCAGCAGCCTTGTGACCCTCATGTGGAGACAATGAGTGAGTGAATTGTTATGGTAGATGATGTATAATAAATAAACTGTAAAAATCCACTCTCTCTCAGGCAACTGGCCAAGACGCTGGCCATGGGTCAGGGCCTGGCTGTGCTCATCTGTGGCACGGCCATCAGCTCCCAGTATCTGGCCACCAAATTTCATGTGAACACACCCATGCTGCAGAGCTTGTTGAACTACACCTTACTGTGTGCCACTTACACAACCATGCTGCTCTGCAGAACAGGTAATCCCAACACTCAGTCACACAATCTGAACACCTGTAACAGTATAATCAGAGGTGGAAAGAGGGCTGAAATATTCTACTCAAGTAAAAGTACTGGTCTAAAAATGTACTCAAAGTAAAAAAGTAGCTTAAAGTGCTGACAAAAAAAATTTAAACACATAATCTATCAGTGAAAATGCTGAAGTCTCCAAAAAAACATACTTAAGTAAAAGTAAAATTACAAATTTTTTAAAAATGAGTACACAAAAAATGCGAATAAATGTAATTCGTTACTTTCCACCTCTGATTATAATCACTGAATGAGGAGAACTGTGCGATATGAAAATTCAATCAGTGTGATATAAATAGGCAAGTGTAAATGAGATTTGGGCCATACAGTTGTGTAGTGGTTAACACTCTTGCCTTGCAGCGAGAAGACCCGGGTTTGAGCCCTGGTTGGAACAAGGGCCTTTCTGCATGGAGTTTGCATGTTCTCCCCGTGTGTGCGTGGGTTCTCTCCGGGTTCTCCAGCTTCCTCCCACAGTCCAAAAACATGCAATGTGGGGATTAGGTAAATTGGACACTCTAAATTGACCATAGGAGTGAGTGTGAGAGTGAATGGTTGTTTGTCACTGTGTGTGGCCCTGCGATGGACTGGCGAACTGTCCAGGGTGTACCCCGGCTATCGCCCGATGTAGCTGAGACTGGCACAGCACCCCCCATGACCCTCTGGTGGAGGATAGATGATGATGAAATGAGATTTGACTGATTGGTGATTCATCCATGTAAAACTATGCCTCAGGATGAGAGACAAACAAATGAAGGGCACTGAAGTTCAGGGCTGTTCCCCTTTAAAACATAGGGGATGGCAATATTTTTCAGATTCTGAGGAGCCGATGGTGGAAGTACCTTCTGCTTGGGCTGGTGGACGTGGAAGCCAACTACGCTGTGGTTAAAGCCTACCAGTACACCACCCTCACCAGCATACAGGTGCGTGTAGAGGCTCCAACTGCTAAAGAGTTTCACTTAAACTGACTTCTCACTGGCACTGAATTGTGAATTGTAACGTTGAATCAGCTTCCAATGAAAATCTATAATGCAAGTGTTACCAGCTGATTGTATTTGCAAATCTTTAAAGCTGATAATCTTCTGGTTTTTTTTGTTTTGTGTAGGTGAACTACCCATTCATGTCATTCCAGTGCTGTACTTCAGATTTACCACCTTGAGTTTCCCCTGTGTTATTTCTTTAATATTGACTGCCTGAGATGATATCATGTGATATGGAGTGATGCCATTTCTGTTTATGCTCCTGTCTCCAGCTGTTGGACTGCTTCGTGGTGCCAGTCCTAATGCTCCTGTCCTGGTGGGTGTTGAAGACGCGCTACAGGCTGGTCCACTATGTAGCCGTCTGTATCTGTCTGCTCGGGGTGGGGGCCATGGTGGGGGCTGACCTGCTGGCAGGAAGAGACCAGGGTTCCAGTAAGACGTGTTTTCACTTTCAGCAGTAAAAGCCCCAGTGTTGGACCTTGGTAATGACATAAATATGAGCTGATAGCCAGTGGACACAGTTAAGCAGTCAACATGTTTCCACTACACTCAGGAAGACACTTTAGAGCTGCTACAACAAACTGAGAACATCTACAAGAAGAATTTCATACCAGATGTTGAACATCACTCACATTGAAACCCACTCCATTACCTTTGTTATGTATGTTTCTGTTTAATTAGTGATTCACGTGGTGTGTTTTAAACCAGTAAAACGATCAAAGGATCATTATTATCATGTTTATAATTGTCTCTCTCCTCTCCTCAGCCTCAAACATCTTGTTAGGTGATGGATTGGTGCTGATCAGTGCTACACTGTACGCTGTGTCAAATGTGTGTCAGGAATACACAGTGAAGAACCTGAGCAGAGAGGAGTTCCTGGGCATGATCGGTCTGTTCGGCACCGTCATCAGCACTGTGCAGATGTAAGTGTGTGTGTAGGTGTAACCAGTCTTTAGCTTTCATTCAACATTTATGATCGTTCCGTTGTTGTTTTTCTCTCTTTATGCAGGGTGATCCTGGAACGTAATGAAGTTACAAACATTCAGTGGAGCTGGGAAGTTGGTCAGTGCTTGATGATTGATTTGTGTCTCTCCATTAAGATGAAAGCATAATCAGTCATTTTTAACTGCTTGGAACATTATGTGGCAAGAGATCATTTTTGACATATGTCTGAAAAAGGATCATGTTATTCTTGTGTCACCACCAGTGTTTTGTGACAAGAAATTTAAAAATCCTTTTATCTATGTATAACTGCCTAAATGATTTTCTCATTTGCTGCAGCCTTAATATGCCTCTGCTGCCTCTAAGATCAGCTGCTCTTAGTGGCACCTAAATTGCAGCTGAAGCTCAGAGGAGATCAAGCTTCCGCAGTTGTGGAGTGGACTGCCATTACACATTAAACAGGCTCTGTCATTGTCAAATTTTAAATCTCTTCTAAAGACGAGCCTGTTCTCTGCATTTGAGACAGTGTGAGTCTGTTGTTCTGCATTTTATGGGAGAGATGTCATGTGTGCTCACATGTTTTATGTCTTTTTATGTTTTTCTTTATTTGTCTTTGTTTGTTTGTTTTTACATCTGTTTAGTAATGATTATTCTATTATTATATATATATCATATATATCTATATCTATTTAATTTAATTTAAACGTTGGTCAACTACTGTTGTTTTTTAAATGTGTTTAATAAATAAAATTGGATTGATTGGATTGGATGTAAAATAACATTTGATTGTTTCTGGTCTCAGGGCTCCTGTTTGCTGCCTTTGCATTGTGTATGTACACTCTGTACAGTTGCATGCCCATCGTGGTGAGGCTCAGCAGCGCCACCTCCGTCAACCTCTCCCTGCTCACTGCTGACCTCTTCAGCCTTTTCTGTGGAATCTTCCTCTTCCGCTACCATGTGAGCGAATAATACACACACACACACACTCATACACACTCTGAAGGGTTAGCGAGCACCCAAAGCCTAATACATTTATATATTATCCCCGACACAAGAAGAACCAGATCACTGGGCCACACTGCTGTTTTGGGTAGCACACTACCTCACAATCATAAACATAAACACAATGGTCCCGCCAGACATTTTTTAACAGCAACAAATGCACTGTTTTATAACAATTGTATTTTCATTCTTATCATTGGTAATGTAACCAAATCTAAGCCATACAGAAGCGAACAAATGCAAAAAAAACAAACAAAAAAAAATTCTGCCTTTCTTTCACAACTGGAGTCAGAAAACATGGTAACATAAAGTAATATTTACAGGTATATAATATATACAGGTATATGACACCAACGGGCAAACCTTATTCAAAAGTTCAATACAATAAATGTACTGTTTTATAACAATTTTGCAGTTGGTTAATGCCAGGGGCCGATTTTCTCTCCTAGTCTGTCCCTGGCCATAAATAATACATTATAAAAGCCAAACTGAAGCAGCAGGCTGTATAAAAGCAAGCCAGACTTTGGACTTTAGATCCTTGTATTTTACCAAAATTAGAAAATATAATACAGGACCAGTTTGTTATGTGTGTACATATATATATATATATATACATATGTGTATATATATGTATATATATATATATATACACGTAATTAATGTAATTAATTATTTACATCGTCATCAGGAACCAATGATCTTGAGTCTAAGAGGAACAGGCTGTCAGGGTAAAGAGAAAGACGGACTGTTGATAATAGGTAATTTAGATATTTTTTAGCTGTTGTTATAAGCAAAATGTAAATTTTTAACAGATTTTTCTCTTTAACGATTAGGTTTTTCTATTTAGAGCACATAGTAGTAAGCTACTGTTCTTCTTTCCACCCACTATCTGGGTCAAAGCGACCTGCTAAATGTTACTACAGTGACACACAACTGTGTTAATGAATAATAATGCAAGAGTTAAAGTGTAACTTTAACCCACTGAGGCTCATTACTTTCTATAGTTAAGACATAACCCATAAACTCTTTGCCCTGCTTCAGTTCTCTGGACTCTACCTGGTGTCACTGGTGGTCATCCTCATCGGCTTCATCACCTACAATGTTGTGCCAACACCTACAGCCCCCACAGACCCCTCCTCTTCCTCCTCCTCCTCCTCCTCTTCCATCTGTGAAGAAGGACAGTGTGATGTGGCATCTCAGAATGAAATGACAAAGCAGGAATTAGCTGTGAAGATCACCACTGAGGAGGGGAGAGGTGATGAAGAGGAGCAGTCAGCTGATGAAGAGAAGAAGAATGGGTGGAAAGAAGAGAAGAACAGGAGGTGGAAGAAGAGGAGAGCTACAGGGCCACCACAGCGCCTTGAAGGACAGAACGATGTTGTTGTTGTTAGACACAGCACTAAAATGTGAATAACAGTGCGACAGCCTGTTAATATGCCATGTATATACATTTTTAAACACATGTATTTATTGAGTTTTCCTTGTTTAAAAAAGTATACAATACATCCAGAGATTCTTGTGAATAAGAAAAAGGGAGTATGAATACAAACAAAAACTGACATATTGATTCTTGTAAACTAAATGGCCTGAATTTTGATAATAATAATAATAATATTTATTTTTTTTTACCTTTAATATTTAGAAGGTTGCCCTTTGCAGGTCATGAAGTTTTGTTAAGACTGGACCTGTAAGCCAAGTGTAGTTTATTTTTTATGCATGAGTAAGAACATCTAGTAAATGACGTTGCGTCACTCGGCACCATGTTTGAACCACAGTAAAGTGTAGTCTTACATTTAGGTGTCGACCCAGTGAAAAGTAATCACATTGAGGAAATTTCTGCAACGGTAAACCCCGTGTTGACATATGACGTCACCGGGTGACGGCAGGCGGGGCTGTTGTTGTTGCTGTCGTCCGTCACTCGGGAAGCTCCGCCACCGACTCGCTCGCATCCTCGGTCAAACTCGGTTAATCTTCGGATAAATCACAAATCTGATTCACCAGCTCCGTGAAGGATCAAATTTCCCACTGTTAGTTTTTCTCTGTTCGCTACTGCGTCCACTCACCATGGGGAACTGTTTGACTGTGGGTCCTAACGAGGCTCTGGTGGTCTCCGGTAGGTGCTTCTCAGTGCTTGTCAACGAAGCCGCTCGCGGGCTCGTTGATAACGGTTAGCTTGTGTACGGGATTAACTGGCTAGCTGAGCTACATTTTATTTATCTCTTTCTTTCTCTCTTGTTAGAAAAGACGAGCTCCTGCTGCGACCTTAAGTCCACGTTCGTTGTTGACATTAAATGGTGTTAGCTTACATTGTTAGGTTAGCACCGTTAGATTGACAGGCTTTATCGACCGAGAAATGATGGTCTAGCGGATTAATAATGAACTGCCGTGTGTGGAGGCTAGATACAGATAATAATGTTTGTAATCTGTAAACAAAATCCTAAATGTCCAACGGGATTCTCCACAAGCCGTTGTAATTTGTGTTTATAGCGTTTCTCATTATATATAGCTTATATATAATTGCATTTCACACTGTGGATACCTACAACTGAAATATGACTATCCATCATATCCGCAATATAGTCACACATTCTATGAAAACTAGTTTATGCTGTTCAGTGGTGACTCAATCATTTTATTTGTGTACTTCTTTTAACCTGCCGATTATTTAATAAATGAATTATTAAAATGAAAAACTCCTCCATTTTACAGCACTAACTACACATAACAGTATATTGCACACTGTTTAACTGCTACCCATGTTCTTATTGATCATATTGATAATTGATTTCATTTTACTTACATTTTATTTGTTATGTATAATTTAGTCACTCACTCACTCACTCACTCATCATCTACCGCTTTTTCCTCCACATGAGGGTTGTGGGGTCGCTGGTGCCAATCCCAGCTGACATAAAGCGGTACACCCTGGACAGGTCACCAGTCTATCACTGGGCTACATAGAGACAAACAACCATTCACTCTCACATTTACACCAACAGTCAATTTAAGAGTGTACAATTTGCCTAGTCCCCAAATATACATGTTTTTGGACTGTGGGAGGAAACTGTAGAACCCAGAGAAAACCCACAGATACATGGGGAGAACATGCTTTATATATAATTCTGTTTTTTGTAATATTTGGTACGTTCTTTCTTCTTCTTTCTAACTATATATATGTATATATATATATATATGTATATACATATATATATATATATATATATATATATATATATATATATATATATATATATATATATATATATCTTAATCTGGCATGGTGCAAATGTGGGATGATTCTGATTTAGTGGGAGTATTGGCTGAAATTAAGTTTACTAGTACCCACGAATATGTATGTATGTTTAATAATCTGAAAATCAAATAATACATTTTTGTTTTTGTAGCATGTGCACTACTAATGACAAGGGGGGTTTCTTTATGGAGCCCACCATCTTGTGATCTATTTGTATTGACACAATTTAGAACATACAAACATACATGTGTATGACGTGTATTCATTGATACAAGGTTGGATTGAAATGGTGTACACTGGAAATATGAATTGCCCTTTAACACCCACCTCGCCCACCTCCTCGAACCTTCCCATAAACACACCAACAAAAAAGGTTCTGAGTAGACAAAAAAACTGAATCAATTTTGGTTTGCGGACATAACGAGAAATTTGAGATAATTTTACGGACCAAACAAGTACTGAATTAACAGAGAAAATAATCAACAGATTAATCGATTATGAAAATGATCATTTGTTGAAGCCCTACTTTTCTTGCTTTTTCTTACCAATTTATGTGTTAAAGATTATGTGCTGCATCATGTTAATTGACCTCTGCTGCCACCCACTGGATTTATACTGCTGTGCAACTTGGGTAATGTTTAAGTCTTGAGAAAAACTAACATTGCGGAATTTGCTGTATTATCGATTCCATCTAGGTGTTGTTGTCTTTTTATCACAGCTCTAATGATCATCTATTGATCTGGTCTGGATCAGACCACAATCCACTAGATCCAAGTCACCTCTCCACTAGACCTTTAAGGGATTTCCTTTACATTAGACTATGCTACAATTATATTAGTGTCATCAATAATTTTCCACATTCACCAGATGATGTATTGCGAAGACTTGTTTACAGTGAACATGAAGCCTTGTCTAAACTGAAGTGCTGCTCTTCCCTCAGGTGGCTGCTGTGGATCTGATAATAAGACCTATATGGTGGGAGGCTGGGCCTGGGCTTGGTGGCTCATCTCTGACACTAAAAGGTGATACCATTGTATTTATAAGCAGTTTTATGTTAACTTGAAAATGGCCCTTAGTGGTTGCTTTACAGCCAGTAAGTCCTACTCAGCATAGATAAGTGGATGATTACTCCCTTCAGTGCTAACTCATGTGGATGAAAAAACAACAACATGGTTTTTAAATGAACCACAGTTGAAATGGGCTTTTGATGTCTTACATTTCCTCAGGGAAGTTGGTCCCATTATTAGGCAGCCAGTAAGCAAGCAAAGGATCAAAGCTACTCCACTGTACATTACCCTTTCTTGAATTACACAATTTACATGTCCTCTTGTCACTGTCAGCCTGTATAACATAGAAGCATTACCACTTCTCGTAGTTGTGTGTTTGCAGGGTTGTGCAGACATTATTTACAGTCCTTGTGAAAGGCTGGTTCAATTCTAGTCAGAGATTATGCTTTTTTTATGACAACATTTTATCACCGCAGCTCTATTCATGTGCACTGTCACATGTCGGTGTTGAGATTGTGAAACATTGTTCTTTGGTGTTAGGATAAGCCTGGAGCTCATGACTCTGCAGCCCCGATGTGAGGACGTGGAGACAGCAGAGGGAGTAGCGATCACTGTTACAGGAGTGGCTCAGGTAACATCACATTCAGAAAAGTGTTCCAAACACAGATGTATCAAAAATTAAAAAACACATTATAAAACATTATAAAAGTATCAAAATCCAAAAATAGACTTGTGTACTGTTGGATAAGTTGCTTTGCCCGGTCATTAAACACCTGGCTTACTCTGACAGGTATGTTTATGTATGCGTTTAAGTGTGAGGCATCAAAAAAGTTATGTTATATATATGTCATTTTGAAAACATTAAATGTTCCTCACCATTTATTACCACTCATTTGTATTTGATTTCTGTGTAGTTTTCAGATACTAACTGGTTAAGAGAATGATATAATTTAATAATTTAATTTAAAAAAAGAAATAATAAGTAATGTGTGTAAATGTTGAACAGAGTTTGAGTTGTGTTTTAAGAAGAACAGACCACATCTCATCACCAGATTGTTTGACCTCACTTTGTCCACTGTGTTTTCCCCCTCAGATAAAAGTCATGACAGAGCAGGACTTACTGGCAGTAGCTTGTGAGCAGTTTCTGGGTAAATCAGTGATCGAAATCAAAGCTGTGGTTCTTCAGACTTTGGAGGGACATCTGCGCTCCATTTTAGGTACAGACATTTAATTACATTTAAACTGTTTAAAATTCATCTTAATCTTGTTTCTTTTCGTGCCTTTGAATGTTTTTCCCAAACTTAAAGTCACATTTGCACTTTTCTAACAGTCCTACACTATCAAATCAGCTGTTTTTTCCAAGAAGTCCATCATGTATATTTTATCAGAAGAAAGATTTACGACTCTTTGTCAATTATGTTCCTTTATTTAAAGGATTAACCTCTTCTTAAAAATGTATACATTTCAGTTGCCCTTGGTATTTATAAACACAGGAGGTCTTGTTTATAAATATGAGGTAAACTGCTGCAGGAGGTTTGAATTGATGGGACTTTCTCTCTTGCAGGGACCCTGACTGTAGAGCAGATCTATCAGGACAGGGACCAGTTTGCTAAACTGGTGAGGGAGGTGGCAGCTCCAGATGTGGGCAGGATGGGCATCGAGATTCTCAGCTTCACCATTAAGGTAGGCTGAACATGAAAGATGTGGGAAGATGCTACTGCAACAGTAATAACTGTTATAATTCCTGAAAAAGATCACAGACAGGTCAAAGTAATACTGATCACCTTGACGTGGACATAATATCATCACTGATACAAAAAAACATTGCACAAGAACTTAGAAGTTGTTATACTTATTTCTGATTGAAATAATGTTTTTACCAAATACAGGCAAACTTTCTAAGCCAACCTTCAAATCTAGAGGTGTTTTATATTCAAAAGGTAAAGTGCTGGTTTTGTCTTTGCTGTGTGGCCTGCAGAAATGTGCTTTGGTTTTATAGTTATATACCACAGGTAATTCTTATTACTGTCATGGCCATGACTGTAGGACTGACAATAACACTGACTGTACATTTCCACTTGCCTGTAGCTGTATAATTTCTCAAAATTAGTCCAGATGCTTTTCTCTGGGTTCTCCAGTTTCCTCCCGCAGTCCAATAACATGCAGATTTGGGATTAGGCAAATTGGACACTGTAAATTGTCTGTAGGTGTGAAGGTGAGAGTGGACGGTTGTTTGTATCTATATGTGGCCCTGTGATGGACTGACCACCTGTCCAGGGTGTACTCCGCCTTTTGTTCTATGTCAGCTGGGATTGGCACCAGCGCCTCCTGTGAACCTCATGTGGAGGATAAATCGGTAGAAGATGAGTGAGTGAGTCCAGATGCACCTTGAATAGAAGAAGGAACACACAAGCAAAAAAGAAAAAAGTACAGCACAGGAAACTGTTGGAAAAGCGGTTCTTGTCACTCATATCTGTCGATTGCCAACATTTTCTCATTGACTTGCTGTGGCACGACTCGTTTATGGGTGCTGATCAGCAAACACTCGTGACTGGGGAGCAAGGCTTTAGCACATTCTTTGGTTTGACCAGCTGTAAAAACATGAATGCACTAAGATCCAAAAGACAAAGAATGTTGCTTTTAAAGTAATTTCCAGCCAACTGTCATAGAGGTTTAGCAACTGTCCTGCTTGTGTTATATACGTTTTGAGTTGAGAATGTTGAGAATTTGCTCGGTTTTAATGTTATGGTTATTTTCAGCCCTAACAGTAATACCTCAGAAAGCTTAATACAACATGATAACATCTTCAGTTTAAGAGAAAGTCAAAGTGAACTTGAAAAGACCTGGTCAGAGGTCCAGGATACACTGTACTAGGTTATGTTTCACTGTTTTCATTGCAGCTCAGTGCGTCATTGTGTGTGTCATCAGGTCAGATGTGTTTACATCCTGAGCTATGGAAGCCCCTTTCTGCCACTTGAAAATATATATTAGTAAGTCTTACTATTATACGGGTGTCCATACTGAGCCCATGCTGTAAAAGTCACATAAAATGTAAACAAGGCCCCTGTTTTTCTAATCATTGGTGTTGTATGTTTAACATTTTGGTTTTTTCTTCAGTTGTTGAAGCTGCCTCTCAATGTCTTATTACTGAATATCCTCCACTGAGTTTCATTAGTCTGATAAGTAACTGGCTGCTGCCTCACTGTGTACTGATCACTGCTGTTAATTAGAGCTAATTGGTGTGGTGCAGACATGACGGCTGACCATTGTGCTTTGCTAGAAGCCCGTCGTCCATCCCTGTCACATCACTGAGTTCAGATGGTTTGTGCAATGCGTCAGGACCAGTGAGCTCATTAGTGGAGGCCTGAGACATTATGTGTTTTTTCTTCATTGCAGTTGTTTTCTTCCCGATTGCAACTAATCTTCACTTCATTTGGTTCAGCCTCCTCTGTAGAATACACTTTTATATTCTGAAAGTCCAGATTTTGTTCATTTTTTTGTTTAAGGTATATTTTTAATTTTGAATCTGAGAGAAACCAAACTTTTTAGTTGGACATCACATTCTGTCTGCCAGAGACTTCTTACAATACAATGTTTCTGTTTTTACAGAGAGCTGAGCTCTGCAGCTCAGAATTTGATCAAAATCTCTGTGTTTGCAGGACGTGTATGATAAACTGGATTACCTGAGCTCTCTCGGGAAGACTCAGACTGCTGCTGTCCACAGGGATGCAGACATCGGCGTGGCGGAGGCAGAGAGGGATGCTGGGATAAGGGTAAGTATGCTGGTGTGAGATGGTGAAGTGGTTTCTATCGTGCACCACAACAAACCGATCACAGTGCTACTTCTTTTCTGTCATTTAGGAGGCAGAATGTAAGAAGGAGATGATGGACATCAAATTCCAGGCAGACACCAAGATGGCTGATTCCAAACGAGAGCTTGAGCTGCAGAAAGCTGCGTTCAACCAGGAGGTCAACACGAAGGTGAGCACGTTTCCATTGCCTGACAATCAGCGAGTTACTTAAAACAGACATGGATCAGAGCCACAGCTCTTAATGTAACAGACTTTCAAAAGATTCAAAAATGTGTTTGTGTCCTGATGTTTTCAGAAAGCAGAGGCTCAGTTGGCCTACGAGCTGCAGGCAGCCAAGGAGCAGCAAAAGATTCGTCTGGAGGAGATTGAGATCCAAGTAGTGCAGAGGAAGAAAGAAATCACCATTGAAGAGAAGGAGATTGATCGCACAGACAAGGAGCTCATTGCTATCGTGAAGAGGCCTGCTGAGGCTGAGGCCTACAAAATGCAGCAGCTGGCTGAGGGTTACAAGTGAGTAAAATACTGTCATTTAACAAGGATTTCAAGTCAGTGTAATGTTTGATCACCCACCAGTGGAAGATCAGACAGAACTAGCACAGACATCAGCAGAAATTCTCACTCCTCTTTTCCTTTGAGACACAGTGACCTAGACTTGTTTTAAAATAAATGACTCAATAAGATCAGTAGATTTTGATCTGAATAAATCAAAATGCAAAACACTCTTGTAGAAATATTACAGATTTTCTATTCATTTTTCTAAAATAACAATTAGCTTATAAAAAACAGAGCTTTCTATTTGTGCTGACTGTCAGCTAAATAGTGAAATTCTCACCAATCTCATTGATTACTTTAGGATACTTTATATGTATATACTTATATACTTATATCTATCTATTTATATTTATATATGTCGCAGTCCGACAACATGATTTACACAAATACTGTGCTATCGTGTGTGTGGGTGTGTTTGTGTTCTTCCAGCTCCTCCAGTGGACATGCCCCTATTGTCTCAGAGCAGAGAATGTTGCTGAATTATACATGATTTGAAACCTAACTTCTAAGCGATTAGTGACTTCTTTAATCATTCATACTTGGAAAGGTGGTTTGTAACTCCGATAAGAGATATTTTTATCACTCACTGGGACTTAAACTAATTCTGATTCTCCTTTACAAGACATTGCAAACTAACTAAAATATGCAGCCATTAAGAGGATCAGTGTAAATGATGGATTTGTAGCATTAAAATGTACCAGAAGTCACCTATTTTGTCCTTTCATGGTCAAAATGTTTCTCTGGGTGGGGCATTTCCCCCCAGCTGGATACTTTTCCCACTGGCTGACTACTCGCTGACTTGTAACTGTGGTAACTGTGGTAAGTCTTGTGAGTTTAATTTGCTCATAGAAACATCCTCTGTTTTTGAACTTTGAAATTGCTGGGGGGATAGTTGCTGATCATCTTTAAAATTACAGGTTTATTATTAACAGTCTCTGCAGTTGATGTGTTCATGATTCATATTCAAATGTAGAAAGAGCCTGGTTTAAACTGTGAGTGAGACAGAGAGAGAAAAACAATGAAATCTCTCATGAAGTCACTTTACAGTTTCTGTCTGTTCTAATTAGCAACACTTTACGCTTCAAGCCAATTATGTTGTTGACCCGACTGTAGGGAGGTCAGAGGTCAGGAGCCATAGAGCAGCACCATCACTGTACGTCTGGTATTTATTGTCTTCCTTGAGGACACACTGACAGGGGGTCATTCTGTCACACAGGCTTAAAACTCATCTTTCCTGTTTGCATCTGTCCTAACAAGAGCAGAGAAATTTAACCGTGACACATTTCCATTTGCTGTGATCACATGGCCTCTGTTTTGCTTTGCACTTTTTGCCATTGCTCTTTGGCCCAAATTTCAGCCACATAAACGTTTTGAAGAGTTCTGTGTGTAAAAATTAAGTCTAAAATGAATGTGAAATAGAAACACTGTTTGTAAATGTTGTTATGGTGATAACAGATTATTTCAACTCTTGTGTTTCTTCTGCGACAGGATGCAGACAGTGCTGATAGCTCAGGCAGAGGCAGAGAAGATCAAGAAGATTGGTGAGGCAGAGGCTTCTTCTATTGAAGCGATTGGAAAAGCAGAGGCTGAGAAGATGAGGCTGAAGGCGGAGGCGTACCAGCAATACGGAGACGCAGCAAAGACTGCCATTGTCCTCGAGGCCCTGCCTAAGGTAGGATCTCATAGTGCACATCCAGCTTCATTCACTGTCTAATGTGGAGTTGACTGCTTTGCTTATGTTATAGCAGAAGAATAAAGTGTAAAAGTGTAAATTACAGTTCTTAAGTAAATAATATATAAACAACACTTATCTCTATAAATATAACATATTATATACATATTATAAAGTATTAGTGTTAAGTGTTAAAAAGTCCCAAAACATAGATATTATTATATTCCATATATCTTTTTAGCACTTTTCTTTTACTGTGGTCTGAATGCTACAGAATGAAGTCATTGTAGTTTATTTATAATGTTATTTAATTGTGCATAATGGCTACAAAGAATAATCGATGAATCTATTAATTGATTACTAAGTCAATGGTCAGCTATTTTGTGTTTATTTTAATAATAAAAGGAAGCTCTCTGATTTTTCAGCTTCATTTGGCAAAGACACCATTAAAATGGAATCATCAAAACAAAACATTTGAGAACAACATCATTTAGAGATGTGGGAAACACCGTTTAACTTAATCAGCTATGAAAATAATCCTGAGTTTTAACCCTATTGTACACCAAACCAGGAGGAGTATTTCATCAAGTGATTTTGGCATTAAAACACACCAAGATGTTTCCTTGTCTGTGTTCCTGTGAGATGTAGCTTGATATTTCTGCTAGGTTTTTATGATGGGGTTGACAATTGTCCATCTGTAGTTTTTGAAATACACTCATAAGAAAAGACAGCAAGACTCACTACAGACACTCACTGAACTCTAGTAATAATAATAATAATGATGATCATTATAACAAATGAATACTAGGGGAATCACTGAGCCCATTGATATTAATTTTGTTTGCAATTTTTAGAGATGGTGAAAACAGGGGAAACACTGCAGAATGGTGTGTGGTTGTATCGGAGTAGTTTTGTGAGTACAACATGTTACAAGAGTGTACAACATGAGTAGTGTTAAACAGTTGTAGTTTACCCACAGTGCAATGCATTATTATTTCCATGTAAATATTTTGTTGCACTGTTAAACCCTTGAACTCAAATTGAAAAAAAATGAAGGCAGTTGGATATGGAAGGACACAGACAGTCTTATCTTGAGATTGTCATTGACTTGATGACTCGCATCATAAGACTTTGTCTGCAGATCACATGATCACTGATTGCCTAATATGGATGTTTTGATTATTGATCACTTGTATTTTTGCAGATTGCAGCCAAGGTGGCAGCACCGTTGTCCAAGACCAATGAGATTGTTATCCTGAGTGGGGAAAACCACCGTGTGACAGGAGAGGTAAACCGCCTCTTGGCTGAACTCCCTGTGTCTGTCAGTGCTCTCACTGGAGTGGATTTGTCAAAGGTATGGATGTTTTTTTTTTCAATTTGTTTTTAACAATATGAATGTATCATTTAACATATAAAACCAAGGCCATTTAATGTTTCCTTTCATACGACTCTGCTCATAAAAAGACATTTTAAACAACATTACACCAGGTAGAAAATGATATATAATTGTTTAAGTGTTATGGTCTTTGCACAACAGACACATTTTGAATATATGGGACGAAAAGTGTGGATAATTCGGATGCGAATTACGATGCACCCTGCCATGCATATCAAATAATCTGAACCAAAAGAGAACTCTAAAAACGGAGCCTAGAAACCAAAGGCTTTCTACACTGACTTACCAAACCAAAATACATTCAACAGCTCCGCTATTTCGGGTTTAACTAAAAATAAAAGAAATCCTACCTGGGGTGAAAAATTAGTCAGTTTTCAGAATCTCTGGCCCTGTTTCATAATCAAAGGAATACTAACGAAACCAGGTCCTGTCATCAGGATGCTGCACCAGTAGGACGTTAGGGTTTTGAAGCAGCCAATCCTATACAAGGACTCAAACACACAGAGGGGAGGTGGTAAAATCTCTGCAAAAATGTAAAATAATAAAAATTCTTGAATACTTGAATACTTGGTGGAGTCTGAGGCTACAGCATTTTAGTTTTCTATGATAAGACCCAAACAGAGGTGTAGTGTAGCTGAGCCAGAGGCTCTTAATTTGTTTCTGAGATAATGACCCCCACCAAGATAAAAAAGCACCTCTAAACATAGGACAAGGTGGTAGGATACATGCACCATCTTGTCCCATGTTTTAAAATGAAATCTCTTTCTAATAATGGTTCTTGATGTCTCGCTTTTATCCTCATGTGAGAACTCAGGGATACAAAATAATAACTAGGGGAGAAAAAGATAATAAATAATGTTTTTTAATGCTTAAATCTTCTTCATTTTGCTTCTCCCTTTAGGGGTCACTTTAGAATATAATCAAAACAAACAACCCACACCCTCCCTCAGCAAGGGAGTAACATTACTAACTCCGACACACACACACACACACACACACATACACAAATAAAGAGTGCCTACCACTACCACAGGACAGATCAGCAGTCATAGGACAAAACAAAAAACACAAGTCACAACAGTCTCTAATCTGAACCTCAAAGCAGCTGAAAGCAGCCTCTGGATAAAAAAACACTGTGAAAAATACTGAGTGGAAAATTAAGATGTGGGTCACAGAAAGCATTCCTGCTCAGTTATGGAAAATTCATGGGGGTTTGTTTCAGAGTCGCAGTCACAGACAGGTGGATAACACATCCTTGTTTCCACAGATCCCATTGCTGCAGAAGATGACCAGCACTTAAGCCTGAAAGCAGATTACTCCAAATGACTCCAGTGTCTGTCGTATGCACTCTCAGAGACTGCCTTTAATACACTTGAAATATGTTGTTTTATACGAATATACTGGAAACCAAGTGAATTTTGGAAACCTCTGGTGCCTTACTTTATACAGGACCAGAAAATCTGCATGCACTGCTGCTCATTCAAAGAATATTTATTTAGTTTTCACATGGGAACATGTTGTGTTGTTTTTCTTTGTTTTTTTTATTTGACTATCATATTAATGTATATCAGCCTGTTTGTATGAACAATGAAGAGGAGAGCTGATAGTAGAGAGGTGTGATGACTGACTTACCTGCTGACTTCACCCAGGTTACATGTGTGATACCATGTGATCTGACAGCTGCTGCTGTCAGATCAAAGCAGTCCATTGATGAGCGCCTGGGGGCTCAGCCTAAAACAAGAACATGGGTCATTGGGTCATAGGACCATAGTGGAGAAGTTGAAGAGGTCTTGGACAGTGGTTTTCGTGGCAGAGGCCTCTTAGATGCTTTCCTGAGATCACATCTCTTGGCTGGCTTGGGAAAAACCTCTGTATCCCCTAGAGGACTTTGTCTCTGGGCTTCCCCACTGAGACAGCAAATGTTATTCAGGTTATTTTTTGTCTCAGTGATTTATTTTTACAATGTGACAAAGGTGCTCACAATCATAACATAAGCCCTTTCATTTAATTGTTTTTATCTTTGCAAAGATAATGAATAAAAGTACTGTTGGGTACATGTATGAAGTCAAATATCAACGGTACTCAACCCGACAAAAGACAAATGCCAAGTAGTATAAAGGTTATCTTTAAATATTTATTTTACCACAAGGAAGGACTTGGGATTCTGTAGAATTTGTCTGACTTTTGTGTTTGATTTCCTACTATATTTGTAAATGGTAAGCCATGTTTAAACTTGTAAACATTTCACAGAAACACACTTTGTGTTTTGTGTGTGGGTCTCTCACTGGTGTGTGTGTCAGTGCACAGGAGCTGATGCTCAGTTACAGTCAAAGATGTAGTGATGACGTTTTATCCACATTCACCTCTGAACTCACCTCCACTCAACCCAAATCCTCCAGACACTGAGATTTCCTTTGAAACTCATCTAAATGTTGTAGTTTTACATTTTAGAATACAAAATGCCACAGGAGCAGAGGACTGTTATGGTTGTTAATATTATTTTGTAGCTGTTGTTCATTCTCAGTCGGTTTCTGTTTGTAACATTTGTTACGGGTTTAGTGACTTGACAAATACTGTGATCGTATTGATTTGTTTTTTTTTGACAGGCAGACATTTGAACTTTAGATGTGTTCAAAGTATACACTTTATTCTGTCTTTGTGAAATTATTTGATATATTTATAACGTTATTTGCAACATGTGTCTCAAATGGCCATGAGTTCCTGTATGCTCTTGCTGCATGTCATCCATCTGTACTCAAAATGATCAGTTCTATGCTAAATGTCACTCTAATAAAACAAATAATTTATTTGTTTGCCATTTTCCTTCTTTTACTGAAAACAGGGTGGGAATAATGTCAGAATGTGACCATGTTTATTTAGCTCAACAGTAAAGGATCACAGCTTATGATTTTTATTTCCTTTTCCCCACATGTGATCGTCATATTTTTAATATCACTTTAGAATAGTGAGGTGAATTTTGAAGAACATATGGCCATGAAACATGGGTTAGGAAAGTACAGCCTTATCTCAGTGTCATGCATTTTATTTTATGTTTTGTCAGAGTCAGAGAACCATTTTGATATTAAATTAATTACTTATTAAAAGCTGAAAAGTCATGTCTCCTTCACTTCTGACATCAAAACTGTGTCATGTGTTGGTAAATAGTAAACATTCTCAAAAGTAATGCTGTCCATTATGAATGTCTAATCAACAAACAGTTGTGTCACTGTACTGTTGATTTTTGGAATGTGTTATTTATTTTAAGCTTCTTAGTGGTCTGTTTGTATATAGAGCTCTTTTTTCTTGCTGTCATTTTGTATCACTTTGGGGATTTTGTTATTTGTAGTCTTTTAACCTATCTTCAGTAATTCGCTATAGGCAAGTGGACTCACTTGAGTTCAGTTTCAATTCTCATCCAGGAGGCATCTTCAGTTCTTTTTACCTAGTTCTATTACTCTACTAGTCATCATTGGCTTTTTATGCTTTAAAGGTATTCTTAGTGCAAATATTCAAGCAAAATTATATATGCAGAGCCCGGCCCAACACATGAGTGAGCTAAAACTCTATGAAGGCCCTTGTTGCCACAGAGGGGACCCAAGACCACTTGACATATCTCACAACATTTAGTAAAATATTGCAATTTGATAATGATATGTAATAATATGAATGTGTAACAGAAGAGGACACAATGGATAGAGCAAAATGGAGACAGCTTGTTGTCAGCTTCAAAAGGAAAAAACAACTTTGTAGTGTTTTATTTATTTATTTATTTAATCATTCATTCAAACTTCTCCTTTACAACACTGTAAGGTGTTTGTATATTTTGAGATAAACATTTTTTTATTTCATTAATTTTAGGAACTTTATATAGAGTTTGAGCTCATAAAAGCACAACAATATGGGCGGGGTATGTTGCCTTGTGGATTAAATATTTGGCTAAAATAAGTAAAACATTAGTCATTAGGTCTAATTTTGTGTTCTCTATGATTACACCAAAAAGTATAGCATTATCATTTATAGTAGTAACAACCCCATGAGCTTAAAATCATATTACAAAATGACATCATGATATCCAATGACAGATATTTCACACAATTTCAAAATAAGTGTCTCTCTGGACATGGAACAATATATAGGTCATGATAAAAATGTATTTATGATGCAAAATCAATCTAATACTAAAAAACAAAAGACAAAACAACTCCATTATAAATTCATTTTAAGCTACATGGAATGGGCTGCGAGTTTGAAACCTCTGCCAAAAAGTGTTTCCAGACAATGAGATCATGACACAGAGAGATGTTCTGTTCTGTCCGATGTAGCTTTTACTAGAAAAATACATTCATTTTCAAACACATATTATTCAGCAATTGGTGGTTGTGGTAAATGAACATCCTCTAGAACCCGTGATGGAGGGTGAGGGTTTTTGCGCAGGCGATTACATTTGACTCCTGAATTTCAGAAGCGGTGGTCCTCTGTGTTTGCGCATGCGCAACAAATGTAGCTGCCGTAGCCAGACAGCAGCATCGCAGAGAGACGAGACACCGGGATGGCCTCTGCTTTTTAATGACAAAAAACACATCAGATCTCCACAAAATGAAGTTTCCTTTCTCATAGATTCACGAGGAGTAAGTATATTCCTCTTTCATTCGAGTTACGTCGGTGTTCCGGGTCAGTGAAGCGCTGAAGTTTGCTGAGCAGCTGGCCTGGTCTTAACAAGCACAAAGAAGCTCCTTATTTATTGTGCAGCTTGACTCGAGCTAATACTCTCTATGACGTTGTTACACCGTTTTCATCACCAGGAGAAACGGACACCAGGTCTTCGCAGTCTGCCTGGTTTGTGAGGTGTCGTAAACGGATTACGTCGTTTTTCGTCGGCGCTTACGTTTTTATAGCTGCTCGATGTCCAGCGCACCGATGCTGGCTGGGTTGATGGCACAGATGCTAACGCTACCCAGCTATAGACTGACTGTCTGAAAGTTCACTGAAAAAGAAACACATCTGTGGTCCAACAGGGTCACAGGTCAGCGCTGGGAGTGACCTCACAGTATTCAGTCCGGATTAATGAGGATCATTTTACTGAACACTCAGCAGGGAAACACTAGACCTGAAGCTTAAGGTAGTTTAATTCAGATTAAATAGAAAGGTCTCATTATATAAGGGATTGGATTCACCAATAAGCGCACAATTATAGAAAGCTTTACAGGGATAGTTCACGTATTTTGTAGTCAGATGTTGAAGTTACTAATGCGGAGTCAATGTCTTTCCTTGTCCCAATATACAAGCCAAGAGGAAACCGGTAGTGGCATCACCCATCAGGATTTGAACTCCCATTTGACATCTCGATATTTGCATTTTGGTTAGAGTTGTGTTGACGTATTTCAGCTGGACTTTCACAGACAACCAGATATACAACCAGATATCTATGGTGCCAGCTGTCAATCACACTGGTGTCCACTAGGGGTAGGAATCACAGGGTGCCTCTCAATACCACTCTCGATACATGGTCCATGAAACCAATAATTTCATGATATGAGAATTCTTTGTTAATATATGGCGAGACAATCACGTAGTGATACATTGTGATATCTGTCTAACTGAAGAAAATAAAATGTCCATGAAAGGTTAAAAGTGCAGGATTTCTCTATTTATCCACAACACAGCGAGCACAGTGCAAAAATAATGTGGATGGAGCATCTCCTAACATAGCTTTCTCCGCCACTATCCCACTGTAAACTCCCTCTTCAGCCAAAGTTTCCCTCATTCATTTGAGCAGTGCTGCCACGATGAGAGGCGATACCCGGCACAATGATATATCACCAAATTGATATTTTGACCCACCCCTATTGTCCACTCGTTTGTGCCATGCTTTTGTCTATTTTCCTTTAAATGTGAACATAACCTGCTGAAGAAGACCTGAAACTAGCGATTGAGAAATTTACTCCTCAGGACAAAGTGTCAATCATGTGAGAGGGAGCCTCATTTACCCATCAACTTCTATTCTAGTTGACTTCTTTTTGCAACCATTGGTGTTGCCTCCTGGTGGCTATTCAGTATGTTTTACTTTACTAGTGGGGAATCGATTTATTAGATAAATTATGTCTGACTCTTCAGGTTAGGTGGCAACAAGACCTCATTTCAGCTTGTTACTATTTTCCAACTGACTGTTTACATTTTAGACCAAAATAACTGATAAACAATTTAGTGGCTAGTTGGCACCATTTTGTGTGGAGAATCAGCTTTGCAGCTCTGTACAAGCTGATTTATAAGTGCTGCATGCTATGACAGAGCATAAATTAGGTCTCTTTGTCAGTCAAAAATGCAGCAGGCTGGTTTCTGCTACGTTTTTCTCGCTGTTGCCATTTTCTCCTGTCATCTCCTGGTGGTGGAGCATTATGATTCAGTTGAATGTGTACATGCAATTGTAATTTCACTTCCAACTGCATTATCTGGGTGTGTTAATTTCAACGTTGAGAAGTTTGATCTAGCTAACTTCAGTTGGAATAACATCTTTACATGCAATTTGAAAGTCCGGTTTTAGTCAGACTAATACCAACATCATTAAAACTTTGTTTTGAATGGGAATTGGGACAACAAAGAAACTATGATGTAGCCCTGCAAAAGAAGGCCCAACTGAAAATAAATAAATGTCACAAAAGCTGTGTTTGGTACAGTGCAGTTCAGCTCGCCTTAGTATGGTTTCAAACAGTAAACCCAGGTCTATATTGCATTACCAAGCTAAATCATTTCTAGCTTGTGTGTGTAATGATAACTGCTGCATCAGCTATTGCAAATAACATGACATTATTCAAGCAAGACACAGTGTTGCTCACCAATAAACTTAAAGAAGAAGTAGAATATGACACCGTAAACCCTGATGAGTGCGCAGTGTTTATTTTTACATTTTGATACATTTTTACATTTTTGTATAAGGTCGTAACACTTTTGTCTCCCTGAAGTGATGATTTTCTGCTCATCAATCAACAGCATGCATTGTGTTTAGCTCCATCCTTGCTTGTATCTGGATAAGTAATACAGGGTTGAATGAATCTGTTGATAATTAGCTTCAGATGGCCGATTTTTTTGGTTAAGCCTAAACAGAAAACGCTTCCTTGGTTTATCAGACTCACTTTCAGTACAGAACCCGGGAATGGTTGTGGCTGTCAGCTGGACTGTACCCTGTGTCCCTGTTGTTAATAATGCTTCTATGTATATATGATATAACACAACATTTACTTGGTTTGAAGCCTTTTTTTAATTCTTTGCTCCATATAACAAAGAAATCATTAAAAGTGAATCATTTTGGATTGTGGACAAAACAAGACATTTGAGAACATTGTCATTTCCAGGTTTGACAAACGCTGGTCAAACTTTTTCTGATATTTTATGGACCAAACGATTACTCGATTAATCGTGAAAATGATCTACAGATTAATCGATTATAAAAAAAAAAATGTTAGTTACAGCTCCACTTGATAGGGTTGTAATCAAAGCAGGCCACATCAATGCCTAAAGGACAGTTTTCACTCTTTCCTTACCAAAAGTCGGGTTTTGTTTATGGTTAGATTGGACGTTATTTTGCAAATTCACAATTATTCTATAGTTAAAGTATATGTGCATTCAGGAGAATTGGTTGGGTCCCTGCTTTCTATAACCTCAGCAGAGGAGAGTGTGTTTGTTGTTCTGGCACATCCTCATGCTAGTTTGGTAAATTGTACGCTACCATCTTCCTGTGTTTGTGCTGCTTTGTTGGAGGAACAATTTCCTGTCTTCCTTAACTCTCTGAGAGGTGCACACACTTGCTCCCACAGAGCTATGTTTCAAAAGTTAAAAGTTTGAATTTAAAATACTGTGAAACTGTTGAAACTTGGTGAAAGGAAAGTCTTCTCCTGCCAACGTAAGTGTCTGACAGCAGCTGACTACCACCTGCTCTGTTTCTCCACAGCATGGTGGTGAAAAGGCGTCTCATGCTTCATTAGTGGAACAGTGACATGCTGGCCTGTCTGCCAGCATCAGGTGACCCTACCATCAGATTTCTCTCCCGCACGCAGATGAACACTGGACTTCAGAAATGTGAGTGCTTTGCTTTTCTCAGTGGTCAGCTGGCAGCATCATCACACTGTGTTAAGGTTCACGTTACCATTTAAACACCAAGTATAAAGGGAAAGTGCCAAGACTTACTTGACAACAAGTTGTGATTGTACAACATGATGTTATAATTTTTGACTTTGAACACTTGTTAGCAAACAAACTTGTTTTGGGGTTTTTGTATAGACTGTTATGGATGCACAATATTAGTATCGGTCAATATTAGCTTTAAAATTAATTATTGGGTATTGGCAAGCATGCCAAGTTCCCCTGATATGACACATAACTAAACTAGTAATAGGCTGCACTGCCTTGACTTCTATGCTTGCCTTCTCCAACATTTTTTCTTTATGTTCATCTATTTTGCACAATGAAGAAAATTGATATCTATACCTTCTGCATACTCATGTTGCAGAATATTATGATAATTGCCCTACAGAAGAGCCTAAATGGCCTGATGTATGAGATATATATGTATATATATATATATATATATATGTGTATATATTCAGTGAGTGTGCAAGTGGATTTTGAGGGAAAGATATTAATACATCTGAATCTGAGACCACACCATGGCATTTATTTGTTAGTTATTATGAATTTTTCCACATCAATTGATAATTATTCAAAGCTTGCACTGAAGGTCATTAAATTCAGTGTATTAGGTTTATTATATTAATATATTGTCTGACCTTTTATTCATTGCAGGGGAAACTACACAGAAGATGAGATCTGCCAACTATCCAACCCCAGCAGAGTTGGATGCCTATGCTAAGAAAGTTGCCAACAACCCTCTGACCATTCAGATCTTTCCCAACAGTGTCAAAGTACCTCAAAGGAAGCACATTCGACGCACAGTAAACGGACTTGACACATCCCAGCGCCACAGTCCCTACCCCTCTCAGGTCAGCGCCAGCGGGGGCCTGCTGGCTGTCCTCCTTGCGCCTCTCAAAGGGGTCATCAAAGACTCAGACGGCAGCCGCGCCCGACAGCTTCACAAGGCCATCATGAATCCTCACAGTGGGCCATACGTCACTCAAAGCACTTTAAACCTTTCCCAGCCTGCGCCTCATCTCCAGGGCCCATCCCAGGCTGTCCAGAAGCAGGCTATGGTTCACCCACAGGTGCTACAGCAACAGCAGCAAAGTTTGACTCATCCAATAACTATACAGCAGCCTCAAACAATGCCACACCCACAGGCTTTACAACAAAGGAGCATGGCTCACTCACAGGCTCTGCAGCGACAGCAGAGCTTGACCCAGGCTCAGACTTCACAGCAGCAAAGATTGGCTCACCCACAAGGAATCCAGAGGCAGCAGAGTCTGTCTCACAGCCAGGCACTGCAGCAGCAGCAGCAACAACAGCAGCAGCAGCAGCAGAGCCAGCCCTGTCCATCAGTTGTACCACAGCAGAGACTTTCACATCTGCAGACAATAAGGCATCAGGCAGCTCCTCCGCAAGCTTTACTCACACAAGGAGTGACTCAGGATCTGCGCCACATATCTGATGGAGTTCAGCTACCAAGTCTGCAGCACACCCAAGGGCCCGTTAGTTCCCAGCCACTCCCCCAGGCTGTGGGCACAGGACCTCCTACCATGCCCCCTAACAGCCTCCAGCAGCCCCCACTGGGTCCATATGGGCCCCGGAAGCTCCCGGATGCAGATGCCCCACCAAATATTACTGTGTCTACCTCCACCATCCCACTGTCCATGGCAGCCAGCCTGCATCAGAACCGGCCTGGTGACCTAAGCAGCATTGTGCACCAAATCAACCAGCTGTGTCAGGCACGGGCTGGCATGGGCACCACCTCAGTCTGTGAGGGCCAGATTGCAAACCCTAGCCCCATCAGCCGCAACCTGTTGATAAACGCCAGCTCAAGAGTGTCCTCGCACCACCCGACTCTGGGCTCAGTGTCCAGCTGCCTCATGGTGGGACCCCCAGACAAAGCTGCAGCTCAGATTCCTAGTGCTGTGCTGCATTCACAGCCAAATATAGCTGCTGCTAACAGTATACCTGCTTTTCACTCTGACCCGGAGAAGGTACAGCTGCAGCAGCAACAGCAGCAGCAGCTTCAGCAACAGCAGCAGCAGCTTCAGCAGCAACAGCAGCAGCAGCTTCAGCACCTTTTACATCAGCAGAAACAGCAGCAGCAACAACATTTGCAGCAGCAGCAGCAGCATTTACAGCAGCTGCAACAACAACAGCGCTCTTGGGCACAGCACCAGCTGGCCCACATGCAGCAGCCTCCTGAGGGGGCTCATCCCTGTAAGAACCCAAGAATGGAGGCTCCAGCTGAGTGTGCTTTCCCCTCTGGAAACCTAAATTATTCCCACAAGTTACCAAACACTGCACAATCCTTCCCCCTGAAACACCCAGCAGAAAAAACACGACCTTCATCCCCTCTTAACTGCCCAGTAGGTTCCATGCCTTACATTAATAGCCACTACATGCAGCCTCCATGGGGAAGCCTTCCAGCCACTGCAGAAAACAATGGATCTGGCCCTCAGGACGTCTCAGGGGCTTACCAGGGAGGACAGGCTTCTGCGTCCACAGACCGCATCCCTGGAGCAAAGTACAGGCCAGGGAGGGAGGCTCCTAGTGGCCCGTCAAAGTTAATGCAGAATGTGGATTTCTTAGGAGGGGACTATCAGATGCCCAGCTTTCAGGAGCAGAACTTGGATGTTCTAGAGAAGATGCACAGGTCAGCCATGGGCCAAGTTCAGGAGCCCAGAAATGGCGGCACTGTCCACACTCATCATGCTGGCTACCGTTAAGCGTGTGCTTATCCCCTCTTGGTGTTTTGAGTTTAGTCTCAACGGCTACTTTAAGCTTCTGTGGTTTATTCTTTAAGATCCTGCAGGTGATCAGTTTCTGTGTCAGAGCTTGATTTGTAGACCGACCAGGTTGTGATGTTTCTAAGTAATTCTCAGGTCTTAAGTCATGTCGTACCTTTTGTTGCAGATGAAGGGTTTTTGAGATTGTTGCGTAGAACTCCTCTTTTCATCACTGGCATGTCTTTGCTGCTTGTTTTCATGTATATATGATGTTTTGAATATTAGTTTGGAGCTGAGAATATGCTTGCCATATAATCGCAGTGCTTCTCCTACGTTGACAACATGGGACAGCTTTAGTTTTCTTTTTCCAGCATTTGTGGCCTTACAACTGCCCAAAGGCAAGACTTGAGATGTCCTTGTGAAACGATTTTATTTACAGTAATTTATCGTCTGAAAGGATTTGTGATCCATTTAAATAAGGTTATTTGTATATGCAATTAACAAGACTGTTGATAAGGTTTTTGTTTTTTTCCCAGGAGCGCTCTCCTGCTGTTGAGGTGTACACTGTCAAAGGGCCTGAGTTAGAGCCTCAACTCTTATCGGGAATACAACATGGCTTCTGAGCTGAGCTGTGATTGGTCCTGGTAGTTTTTGCTTCGTTCCATGTGCAACGGCGGTAGTGGACAGAAAATGGCTGACTCATTGTTTTCTGTTTCTGATGATGTGAGCAGAATTCCCTTGTATATGGAAAGTTTAAAGTGCCCTCATGAGTGTAATATTTGTTGTAGTATTACTTTATGACAGTTTTTATTTTATTTCTGTAGATGGTCCAACTTGAACTGTAGAAATTACTTTTTAATGTTATGATTAATATTTGGCAAAAGGAGCAGAGTCTCCGTCAGCCTCTATTTGTCTAAAGCTAATGTGAAACCGAACAGCATCCCATAATTATTATTAAAATAGTTTGTGTGTGTCGGTATGTGAAAAGCAAAATGATCACTTGCAAGCATGCAAGGTCTTCAAAAACAAAGTGCAAGCTGGGAAAATGATTTGTTTCCTCACCACTTTACTACTGTAATGCAAGTGAACGGATGTGGTGTGGACTGTATCTGTGTGGCTGTTCACCTGCGAATCACTGGCCTTACCTGTGTCGTACATGTGCTACCTATGAAACAAACAAAAACATTTACTGCAGGTCATTCTGCTGGATGTGTTGAGCACAAAGCTTTGGACCCGTTTCTTCCTCCTGTTCTCTGTGTTTTTGGGTCAATTGTGTCCAAGCTTTTGTTGCTCTGTTGTCATCGAGCCTTCTGGAAAAAGCCTTAAACGTCAAAGTAGTTCTTCTACTTAATACTTCACTGACTTTCTCTGCCAGGAGCTTAAGTATGGCATTGTTTTTCCCTTAGCTTTTGGTCATTTGAAATTTGTTAAAACTGCACTGTCAGATCTTAGGGCATTGTTAATATGTATAGGCAGTCAGATTAGGTGATTATTTTTACCCTTTAATTGGAAATATTAGGGTGAAACCTGTTCATAAATCACCTGTTCTGCTGCCTTAAATGTTGCCTAACTATCAAGGATTTAAGATGATTTTAAGAGTAAATATAAATAGTATGTATTTAGCAGAATTAATAGATATGTAGATCAGGGCTGTAGCAGTTATCTTAAAGTATTTGGACTGTGTTTTAGTTGTTATACTTATAATTAAATATCCTGATATAGTTTAATTTATTTCTTTGGACCACTGCATCCTGAAGCCATAGGTGATTTCACATTAGGTGCCATAGGTGACACACATTGATGATGCAGACCGTGAAAAACAGATTCAGCAAAGGTTTGCATCTGTGCTTTAATATTACACAAACACCCAGTGCGTTTCCCTGTAGAGACAGAAAATGGCGTCACGATGAGGTGTCAGTCGTCTTTAGAGGAAAGACAGCTGATGTGGAAAAACCGTACCATTTCTGAATTCTGCTCTTCATACTTGACAGCAGTTTATTATTTTTCCTGGCTCTTGTTTTTGACGTGCCTGCCCCTTGAAGCTGCTATTGAATTTAATCTTAACACACACTACTATGATTTGTGTGTGTTTGTGTGCGTGTGTATATGTGTGTGAATAGTAATGATGTATGGGCTGTTAATCGGTGAAAAACAATGGGATGGGTGAAAGAAGGGCGCCTCTCTAATTCTGTCAACATGGCTGTCATTGGATTCTACCAGGAGATGACTGTACATGTGATTACTGAGCGGTGTTAGGGTGGTGGTGGTTCCCTCGTGTCCGTCTCTTCACCTCAACAAGAACAGACACTGAGTGAGAACGATGAACCATGTGACCCACCTGTCCTCTTCATGTTGAACTGCCTCGTTACAGCCCGACACAGTCAGGTTCTACACTTTCATATGAAGTGCCTCCACTGGGCTTAGTATGGAGAAACGTGTGTGCACGCGCACATGGGTGCGAGTGTGTGTGTGTGTGTGTGTGTGTTTGTTTGTTGAGCTTGGGTACTTGCACACGGGTGTGCACGAAGTTAATCTCTGATGGGGGACCAAGCTACTTAGTGTAACTACTGATACTGTGTCATGGACTGAAGTCCTGAAGTGTGCCACGATTCCTCGACACTGTCGGGATGTGTGAACTGTTTGCTGCTGACTCACTGACCAAAGTGACCAAGCGTTCCTCTCTGTAAACCCCTCCCCCCTTTCCCTCTCCCAGTCAAAAGCCTCAGCAGGCTTTTCATGGGAACTTATTATGTTCTAACAGTAATAAGCAACAAGCTGGTGACATAAAGAAGAGCTGCTACCCTCATTTACTGGTCAAAGAAGTTGTGAAGTAAAAACTATAAAGGTGTGAAGAGAGCATGAAGAAATCTAAAGAGAGTGATTCCTGCCTGCACAGAAAAAAACCCATTTGGTTCTGTTAATCACCAATGATTACGATAATCGAAGGAAATTAAGTTCTGTAATTTGAGGTTATGAATATTTTCCGGGATCATTATCAGAAAGAACTCTGGAACAGAGCAACGTCTGCCAACATTTGCATTCTCACGTACCTGACATTCCGGACAATCTGTGACGATGTTCGAACGTTAGTCCACGCCTGTAAACATATTTTGACACTAAAAAGAACATCTTTGATTTCTGGACTAAGCAAAAATATCTGAGGACATTGTCATCTTGAGTTTTGAAAAATACAGAAGTGTTTCTCTATCTGATAATAATCAATAATGGAAATAATTTTAAGTTGCAGAACTTGATTTGTTGTCCGCATGCACTGTGAGAGGTGTTGTGGGACAACACAGGTGGTTTTATTAGGTGCAGGTTTGTGACCACTCACTGTAGATTTATTTGGACTCCAGCAGTGGTGGAGGGGGGTTACTGTCTCTACTTTGTGAAAATGTGATATTCCAGTTTTGCCTAACCTTCAGGAATAAAATGTCTTGCACAAACATTCCCCACCCCCCAACCAAAATAAAGTTTGCAAACACAGTGCGTTAACTGCCATTTTGTCTTTATTTCCACATGTGACAGATGAAATTGCAGTCCTCTCAGACCCACGGTGCAAAACAGGCAGTAACAATAACATGTTCATCTATGAACTCTTTTTATTCATTATTGATTCATTTCATTTTGGAATTTGATAAATCTGCTGAGGTCAAGGTAAAATTAGGAAAATTGTAGAACAAGTGGTGGAACTGGATAGCCCAGTTGGTAGAACTTGCCCTAAGGGACGAGGCCCCCATGATTTCTACTTTCCAATCATTTGCAGCATGTTTGCACTCCTCTCTCTCTCTCTCTCTCTCTCTCTCTCTCTCTCTGCATGTGTATCTGTCTTCACAGATGAAAGTGGTTTGAGGACAAATGCCCACATCTGTCCACAGGAAAGACAGGAGACCACCTCCTCAGCTGATATTGTCACAGCCGCAGCGGTTTCAGGTTTTTATCACACACCAGTCAACACCCATATGTTAATTTATCTGCAGCCACTCCCCAAAATATTAATTGTTATCAAATATTGCTACTGATTTCTTTTTCCTCATGTGTAAAATGTGTTTTATCTGACCACTTGGACCTGTTACAAACAATTCTTGCAAACAGTTGGTGTGTAAAATAATACCTCACTGATTTGAATTTAGTTTTGTATTACTAGAATAGAGGTAGTATACAGTTTCCCCTGAGTCGAGAAATACATACATTCTTCTTTTTTGTTACGTGCACCAGTGACACTTGGTCCGAGGCTTGAAACTGCAACACTAATGACGCACTTTTTAGAGCCACTCGTAGGGGGACAGGACCTCATTCCCAGAATGTAAACAATGTCCGCCATCTTTGCTAACCGGACCAAGTGTCACTGGTGGGCGTGCAATAAAGAAAAGAATGAAGATATGTCTCAACTCAGGGGAAACTGGAAACACAATTTTTCAAAAATACTACTGCTATTCTAGTAATACAAAGCTAAATGCAAATCAGTGAAGTATTCCTTTAAACAAAGGGCTGGCACGTTATATGTTGAAGACTGTCGACATGTGCTATGACAGATCTCCAAGGAGGGATGTTTAGTCTGAGCGAGGCCTCAGAGTGCATTCAGGTTTAGGTCCCACAGTTGCTCTGACAAATGCACTCATATTAAAGACATGAGATATTTTAGTATATCTGTATGTATTAGGTCCGGGAATACCGTCAAATACAGGTTTTGCTTGTGGTATGAAATTACACAGCAGATACTCTGGTTGCTCTAATTGGGTCAAATTAGTAGGTCTGGGATTGGCTGAAGCAGGAACAACAGTATTTAAAGGTGATGCATTTGTAAATGACCCACAGTATAAAGAATGTACACAACAACTGAAAACAAAGCCTGCAACACTGGTTTTGGGGCTTGACTGGCTGAAACTCAGATAAGTTTCTGGGGAAGGCACTGGGGAGATACAACTCTTAAGAGGGGAGGGGAGTGGATTAACAATGTGTTTCAAAACAAGTGATGCCTGATTCACAGCCAACACTCAAAACAGGTAAACAAGAGTTTCTACATCATCCAGGCAGAAAAGGAACACCTTTACCATTACCTCAAAGTAACTTCCTACCTTCTGTCTATACCTGAGCAGCAGACATTCATACCTGATGAGCCACCTGTGGAGCCACACACTCTAATCTTCTCAACATTAAGAACAAACAAGATGGAGAAAGAACCGCCACAGGATGACAAGCAGCTCAATGACATCCCCGAAAGTCTGGACTGGCTTCTGAGCACAGACGACGAGATCATTCCTATGGACACAAACATTCCAATGAATAGGTAACCGGTTCTACTTGAGAAGAGCTGCAATTTCATTTTTACAACTTATGCATGTGGACTTGAATTATTCACTGATGCAGATACAGGAGTCATCAGCCCAGGCACAGCTGTGATTTTTATCCTGTGGAGTATAAAATGTATTTTAGCCTTTTGAGACTAAGCTTCACATGGTTGGTGTAGTGGTTAGCACTCTTGACCCGGGTTTGAGCCCTTTCTGCATGCAGTTTGCATGGGTTTTCTACAGGTCCACAAACATGCAATATGGGGACTAGGTAAACTGGACACTCTAAATAATGTTTTTTTTATCTGGTATGCAAATTACATGTGATTGTGATTGTGAGATTGTAAGAAATAAAAAAATTGTGATTGTAATATTTTAATTTTTGTTTTATCTTTCAGTTGAACATTTTTTCAGTGACAAAACTTGTTGTTTCATTGCCAATATTTAATTTCAAAGACACAACTTGTTTCAATGCCAATATTTACTTTATTATTATTATTCCTCAGTTTGCTGTCACTGTTCTAGCTCCATACCTATCGCACTATGTCAGCTGAGAGGCACGGCACCCTCGCGACCCTCCTGTGGAGGATAAAGCGGTAGAAGATGGATGGAGACTAAGTTTCAGGAATGATGTAGTCAGTGATTTGTGTGTTTCTCTATGTTTCAAACCATATAGTGACACCACTGACACTGTTGGTACGTCAGCATTCACCAGGAAGCGGCTC
The DNA here is from genome assembly GCF_019176455.1 of Solea senegalensis. NCBI lineage: Eukaryota > Metazoa > Chordata > Actinopteri > Pleuronectiformes > Soleidae > Solea > Solea senegalensis. Next base: position 125,769 of record NW_025321292.1, read on the forward strand.
TTTGAAGCAGCATCCCAGGGAAACACAACTAAGCTTGATGGTCTGCTCAACTACCTGTTGGTTAATAATAGACGACTTACGAGCCCAGAATTCACAGGCAAGTGGGATGAAGCAGTTTATTTGCCTTGTTTCTGAAGGACAATGTCTCACTCTTACATGTGATGTGTATGTTTGAATCAGTGCAGTCATGTGTCCTCAAACATGCTTGTGCGGAGCCAGTTTTGGTGGAGTTGATCTGAGTAGAAAAGGAATCACTGAAGAGGAAGATGTTTTCTTAAGTATAAATAGTACAACCACTGGGAGGTCTCTCATCCAATAATAATAATGATATAGTGTGGTGAGACTGAAAGTAAATGTAGGGGTTATTATTAAAAAAATAATAAAATTAGTGAATTTTCATGTCAACACCTACAGTATGTAATCGTGTGCACAACTTTCAGACTGCGGGAAAACAGTGCTCCTCAAAGCTTTGCTGAATCTGAAAGATGGAAGAAACGACACCATTGACGTTTTCCTCGACATCGCAGAGAAAACTGGAGATTTAAAAAACTTAATCAATGCGCCTTACAAAGATGTTTGCTACAAAGGTAGGTGACATAGTACGGATATGTTTGCAGAAGGTATTTGGACAAAATGCATATTTATTTTACTTACATCACATGCCTTTTGTCAGAGTAAACTGAAGTTTGTGCACCTCTCATTCTCCCAGTTGCTGGTTTACTGCTGCCTCATTTGTGTCACTTAAAGGTTCATGTGGACGCAGCCTCAGGCTGGTTCTCTGTACAGGCGCAGCACACAGCTCGGTCAGCTCTGACTGTCTCACCTCATGCAACCACAAAGCTGTTGTCCATAACTTCCATGAGGCTGATTAAAAAGACAGACATACCACACATAATATATGAAGCAGTGCAGAGACTAAAAGTTAACATCTTTCTCTGTGTGAGTATGATGGGAGAGAGAAAGAAAGAGAAGCAGTACGTCAAGTAGATTTACTGGCAGTGTCTATTCAGATGTCCTCAGGGGATTATATCATTTCTCTGGAGCTTTACATGTACTGACTTGTGTACAGTAACTGTGAACACATGAATGCTTTGTCAGAGTTCTGTGGTAGGTGTCTCACTATACAAAATCCTGACATCACCACCTTTGTTTTGTTTTCTGTAACAACAAACCACACGTCACAGGTCAGACAGCGCTGCATGTCGCCATTGAAAGACGGAGCTTCTATCATGTGAAGCTGCTGGTGCAGAAAGGAGCTGATGTGCAAGCCAAAGCCAGTGGAACTTTCTTCCGGCATGGTGTGGGACTGGGCTTTTATTTTGGTGAGTAAATCTAAATTCGAAATATCACCAGAGGCATCTTGGTGTGTCCTTTTATCGCTTTATTGCTTTTAAATCATTTATGGTGTGAGTTGGCACAAAATACATTTGATTTAATTTGGTTATTATTTCAGTTGAGAATGACCTCATAAATAAAATCAGCTTTGCTTGTTTCCTTCAGGAGAACTTCCACTGCCGCTGGCTGCCTGCACCAACCAGTCCAACATTGTGTCCTTCCTCATGGAAAACCCGTATAGAAGAGCAGAATTGACTGACAAGGACTCACAAGGAAACACTGTCTTGCACACTTTGGTGGTCATAGCAGACGACTCACCGGAAAACACAGAAATGTTTGTGACGATGTACGACAAGATTCTCATTCAGTACACCAAGCTTGAGCAAACAAGAAAGGTCAATCTGGAAGAGATTAAAAATGACCAGGGCTTGACTCCTCTGAAGTTAGCAGCCAAACTGGGGAAGATTGGGGTAAGTTTGATACCCAAAGTATAATTATCACATGCACATACTTTTATAATATCAAACATGTCACAGGAACTTACCAAACTGAGCTCAGATGTTTTCAGTTTTCCTTTCTTGAACATAAAAAATGTGCGTGTAAGATATCATACATCCCACATCATCTCTGTATGATCTGTCACTGAAAAGCTCTTCAGGCACATTTTGCAACGAGAATTTGTGGATGAGGAGATGATGCCGCTGTGCAGGAAGATCACAGAATGGGTCTATGGACCCGTTCACTCCTCACTTTATGACACAAGCTCCATTGACACCAAAGAAGACAACTCTGTGTTGGACATAATCGTCTTTGGGAGCGAAAGTCCGGTTAGTGTTAGTGTTTTGTAATTTTCCTCTGTTTTTTTCTTCTTCTAATGTTTTTAATGTGAAAATGTACCTTCCCTCAGAATCGACCAGAGATGCTCCAGATCGAGCCTCTTAAAAGTCTTCTCACGGACAAATGGGACAGGTTTGCTTCCAAGTTATTCTGGATGAATTTCGTGGTGTATCTGGTTTACCTGGTCATCTTCACCACTGTGGCCTGCTACAGAAAGGACGGGGAGGTGAGACTGAACAAAACCATCTTCACCAAACTATATATCATTTTATATGATTTTGAGTTCTTATTTTAGAATATAATAGAATAACCTTTCAGCAAATCCTACAACTTAAACATGTAAAATATTAATTGAATTAAAATGTTTAATTAAATATACTTTAAAATGAACACGAACTGTGTAAGTATTCAAATCTGATGATGAGCTCAGCTAAACAGACACTGGGGAATATGGAGAAAAGTTTGGAGGGGGAAACCTTTCACAAATCAGTGTTCCTCGGTCTCATGATCCAAAAAATCTGATCATGTTACCATGAGCCTTGGTCCCTGCACTCTTCATGTACAGTAGTCAGGTGCTCTCCTAGTGTGTCTTAGCTTTTTATGCTAAGTTTGTGATTGAATGAAAACATCAAACCATACATTGTTGAAACAACATTAAGGATTTCCTTGTAAATGACTCAACACAAATCAATCACCTTTTCACCCGCAGCCACCGTTTCCCATTGAAAACGTCACGGTTGACTCCCTCCGCCTCATCGGCGAGTTCATCACTGTCTTAGGAGCAGTGTGGTTTCTCTACAAATCGGTGAGAAACTCCGTACTCACTCTAATACTTCACACAAAAAAAGGCCAACATTCATTTAAATGTACTAACATGTTCCCATATGTTTGACATCTGCTTCCACAGATAACTATTTTTATATGGAACCCACCAAGCTTCACGTCTCTGTACACTGATGGAGTCTGTGACATTCTGTTGTAAGTATCACCATGTCAAACGAGGTTTACTTGTTTCATGTCATTGTGTTTTCACCGCTTCTCGTTGTGTTTGCAGTTTCCTGCAGGCAACACTTCTCCTGATTTGCACAATCTTATACGTCACTGGACGGAGAGAATATGTTGGACTCCTCGTGTTGTCTCTGGCCCTTGCCTGGATCAACGTCCTTTACTATTCGAGAGGCTCTAAACATATGGGGATATACGCTGTCATGATGCAAAGAGTAAGAATTGGTTTATAAGAAGTAACAGCGAGCACTGTTGCCTCACAGCAAGAAGGTTCCTGGTTCACGTCCTGTTCTCGGTTTGCATGTTCTTCCTGTGTGTGCGTGGCTTTTCTCACATTCAGACGTTACTCTAAATTGACCGTATATGTGATTGTGTGAATGAACGGTTGTTTGTCTCAATATGTTGGCCCTGTGGTAACCTGTCCAGGGTTCATCCACTCTTTTGCCCGAGGTCAGCAGCCAAACGCTTTTATCCAATGTGACTTACAAAAGAGGAATAAGCCACATAGAAGAAGTCTTGGAAAAAAATCCACTAGATAGGAACAGTGGACTGACAGAGGGTAAGAGTGCAGAAGTAGAGTGTAGAAGGAGATCATGCAGGGGAGTGGGTAAGGTAAGTTCTAGGACAGAAGATGCTCTTTGAAGAGTTGAGTCTTCAAGAGCTTCTTCAAGATAGACAGGGACGTCCCCTGTTGTGGTAGCGCTCAGTAGGTCATTCCAGCTTGGAACGAAACACCAAAAGAGTCTGATCCAATATCTTGAGATTGCTGTGAGCAACTTACACCATGGCAGATGCTTTGTGATGCAGCCTGGAGCTTTGGTGTCAGTCAGTGAAATCTAAATACAAAAATGTAATGTCTGATATGATTATTTATCCATTTATCCATTCACGCTTCATCACTTTCAAGTTTAAAATCGACATTCCTCACCTTTAAAATACATTTTCTTTTTAGATGATCCTGAGTGACCTGTTGACCTTTTTATGTGTCTATTCGGTCTTGCTTGTTGGATTCTCAGCAGGTAAAACTCTCATGGCTTCCAAATGTAAAAGGTTAATTACATGCAGAATAATAATAATAATAACAACAATAATAATAATAATAATGATAATGATAATGATTTATAAATAAAGACTTCATTTTAGATTTATCATCTCCTCATCCACAGCTCTGGTTTCTCTGATGGACGACTCCGCTGCAGCTCAAGATCAAACACCAAACAATGACTCACTGCCACAGGGAAGGAGCTTTGATGTCGAGCCATTCGTATGTGAGAAGCCGACTTACGATGACCTACGTTTCACAGTACTGGAGCTCTTCAAGTTCACGATTGGAATGGGAAATCTGGAGTTCATCAACCATGTGCAGTATAAGGAGGTTTTCTACATCCTGCTCATCACGTACATCGTTCTCACTTACATCCTGCTCCTCAATATGCTCATCGCCCTGATGGGCAACACAGTCGAAAGACTCTCCAAGGAAAATATAAACATCTGGAACATGCAGGTGCGAAACTGTCAGTCAGTGCATTTTTTAAGAAAGTCTCATGTTAATGTAATGATAATTCTTAACCCTTAGAGCACACAGCGTTGAAGCTGCTTTTTTCCATTACTGTTAAAACATATATACAGAGGCTATAGGAATGTGCATAGTGTCTTAATAAATAAATAATAATAGAATAACAATGTGCAAAAAAACACAAAACATAGGCAAACAGACAGAACTTAATGATAATTCCTTTTGTTGTTTTATTTATTTTTGTCATATATCCTCAGAGTTGGCTGTTTTCCAGTGAGCATTTTCAGACGTTGTGTCTGAAAGATGAAAACGGCAAGAGTCGCACATTTTTCAGGTAAACCATAATATTGATGAATGGTAACTAAGTAAGTGCTGTCATTACATTCAGATTTAAAACATTTGTTTGCAGTTCTGTAACATAGGGGGAGACCAGGGACAGCTGTAACACTTTTTGCAATTTTCAGCAATACATCAAAAACCATTTACGCTGGAATAACCAATTGATTTTATTATAAACTTCAATCTGTTAACTGTTGAAATAATGTATTAGTGGTTTTATGAAATATGTACAGGTAGCAAAATGGCAAACTGGCAAAAATGGAGGTCAGGGCTGACTGTGATCCAAGCTGAAGACCCAGTGAATCTCAGGATGCAGCTGCCGCGTCGCTCCCACTCGTCAGGTAGGATGGAACACACACACACAGTGGTGTATTCTAATTTTTTGTACTGTGATGATTCACTCCTAGCCTCTTCCACACTCGTCCTATAAACGCCGCCACACTCACTGTCGTACACAGTAGCCTACAACCACCACAAGTAATTGAGATTATTCAACACTCAATATTGTCATCTGTTTCGAGGACAATAAACAGTCACATTAAAATCACCATTAGGCACTAGCATCAAATAAACTATAAAGCATCAATACATAAATAACTGTTGGCTATATATAAACACTGTACTACTGGCCTCAGTACTAATGTGCTAATGTGCTAAGGAGACGACGAGATACTTGAATCCTTTGCACAGGACATTTATTGCTGCTGCTGCTGCATGCTCTGTTTAGAGTTTTAGAGACCAGAAAGTTGGTCATTTGTCAGAAACAATTACAACTCATTAAAATAAAATACCCTATATAAGAAAGAATAAATGCAAAAATACAAAATAAAAACATGTTCTTTAGAATGATGTTTCCCATACAAAAATACTTGAATAATCAATTTAAATGAAACATATCAGCAACTGTTCTAAGACGTCTCACACTCATACTTAATCACACAGCAAAATACACATTTTTAATCACAGTAAGTCCTATGCAAATAACATCTCAACCTGTCTGATCTTGTTTCTCAAGGATGTTGGTCTACTTGAGCCTGATGACTGGATCTTAAACATCGTCCACTCCTCAGATATGGAAATTATTTTCTCTGTTAAGACGCCAGTTGATTTTGTTGAGCTGCAAATAGTACAACCTGGAAGTAAACAAAAACATGACTAACATCATACAAGTAGTATGAATCTATATTAGCAATAACACCTTCTGAACTGGGGGCCACACGGTGGGGTAGTGGTTAGCACTCTCGCCTTGCAGCGAGAAGACCCGGGTTCGAGCCCCGGTTGGAACAAGGGCCTTTCTGCATGGAGTTAGCATGTTCTCCCCGTGTGTGCGTGGGTTCTCTCCGGGTACTCCGGCTTCCTCCCACAGTCCAAAAACATGCAATGTGGGGATTAGGTAAATTGGACACTCTAAAATTGACCATAGGAGTGAGTGTGAGAGTGAATGGTTGTTTGTCACTAGCTGTGTGTGGCCCTGCGATGGACTGGCGAACTGTCCAGGGTGTACCCCGCCTATCGCCCGATGAAGCTGAGATTGGCACAGCACCCCGCGACCCTCTGGTGGAGGATAAAGCGGTTAGATGATGACTGACTGACTGACCTTCTGAACTGGATAAGAATCTATTCAAAATAATTGAATGGACTGTAAATAAGCTTCACTGTGACAATACCATTATCATTTTATTGTAGAAAAGTGAAATGAATGTATCTTTAAGTGTATCTGTGTAGCTTTATAAGTTGGCTGATATTTACCTAACTTTCTGTCCTTCCATTCTAACCAAGAATGCCTGCTTTCTTGGTTAGCCTGACTCTGCCTGACTCTCAGTCCTTAGGGCTGACCAGGAGTTATCATCTAGAAAGAACAAAGAGATATTCATGCATGCACACACATACTCATAGTCTCACAGTAACATGTGTAATAACTACGTTATTTACTATGTTACTACAACCAGATTGAGCTAGCAAGGCCGTTTAGTGAATATGTAGGTGGCATGTATTTAGTTTGGGAAATCTCTTATAAGCTAGTGGCTAGTAGTCTACGGGTAGTTTGTTGCTTTCGCTTCATATTTACTGTTGAGCTGCTGGTGAGTTGACATCGCTGTCATCTAGGTGACGTGAGGTCAGGTCTAGGACACGGGCAGACTATCGAAGTTGATACGTGTCATTGAGCATTTCTAAGTGGGCATACGGAAATGCTGGAGCTTTCTTAGTGGGCATACGGCGTATACCTGCGTATCACCTCTGCACACACTCACTTGTACGGCAAACATGTCGCTAATATGAGTTTCTTTTGTCATTTGTCAGCGAGACTGCGGGAGAGGAATCCAATCTTGGAGAGGATTCGTGCCAGATATCAACAAAGACATAGTTCCATCCTTCCATAGTTTCCAGAGTTTCTACATCATCCAGGAGCACTCACACATCTGTGTGCGGGACAAAAGTCTGATGCAAGGGTTACCAGAGGTCACTGTTCCACTGATGCAGCCTGCGATGTCTTCTCACCACCGTGCTGTGGAGAAACAGCAGAGGGAATAAAGCACTTCTTGTAAATGTTTTTACGGGCCAGTGGGACTTCATAGCATCTGAATGAAGTAACTGTAACTGCAACTGAAAGGAGTGATGAGATGGGTCCTCTGTGATCAGGGTGGCTTTCCTGACCACAGAGCGCTGATATAGTTCAGAGAGTGGTGTTTGTGGTGAACCTGTGATTTTGCTGCCCCGATTAACTATGCAGGAGAGTTTTTGTGGCAGTGGGGCTTGGTTAGAGCGGCGGCTGCTGGAGGAAAGGAAGGAGTGGCTCAGCCGGTGATCAGACAGCTGGACAGAATCAGGTAATTAGTCAGCTATATAAGCATGTTTGTAACCTGGTTCTGGTCTCTTGCAGTAGGCTGGGTCCTCACACGGACACACAGAGAGAGAGAGAGAGAGACGGAGAGACACAGAGACACCGAGACACAGAGAGTCAGGGCAGCGCAGCGCAGGAGAGCGCTGACACACCAGCCACAGCTGACTTCTTATGTTTTGTTTGGTTGATTATTTTGAGTTACAATAAACCGGTATATTTGCTCCCTCAACGCCGCATCCTCGTCCTTCCCGAACCCCAGTGAGTGGGAAAAGCTCACAGTTTTGTTTTATTTTTGGTGGAGAGGGAGCTGTACCAGGATGTAATGTTAAAAGGGAGGATGGATTCAATGAGTGAAGTGTAAACCAGAGTGTGCACTGACATTAAAAGTCCTCAGTTTCCTCAGCAGGTGGAGGCGTTGTTGTACTTTCCTAAAAACAGATTCAACATGTTGTGTTAAAGAGAGGGTGGAGTCAATCTCTATCCTGAACATTTCCTTGTGACAAGTTTATGTGGCAAAACATAATTGTATTACATGTTAATTTGTGACACCATTTCTACATAAAACGTAGAAACGATAACACAACAACAACAAAAATCTAATATATTTTATGTGGCAGAGGAACAAATGGGTTTTAATGATAATGTCATAATATCCCAGATATTTCAAATTTTGGACCCGGGATACTGAGAGGTGTAAAAATGGGGGTTAAAGGTGTCTCTCCTTGCTCTTTGTGGTATTTAATTCTAGTGAGTTTTGATTAAAAGTCTGGGCTGGTTTGTTGACTGCCACTTAATGGGTCAGCGCAGTACTGTCCGTCATGTGAGCCACCAGGGTCATGTCATCTGCAAATTTAAGGAGAGTCATTCCTTCACTGTCCCAAGAGATGTTGTTTGTGTACACAAAGAACAGAATCAGGGATAAAACACAACCTTGAGGGAGACCTGTGTTTAAAATCAGCTTGCTGGTTGTAAAACCATTTAAAAACACATGTTGTGGCCTGTCATATAAAAACATATAAAACAAGTCACGTTGTTTGTGTGACAAAACATTATTGTATTACATGTTCATTTGTGACACCATTACTACATAATGCGTAGAAATAATATGTTATTGTAGAAACAATAACACAACAACTAAACTTGTGCAAAAAAAAAACTTATAGGCTTTTGTGTGGCAGAGGAACAAATGTGTTTCTATAATATCATTGAGCTCTAGTAAACTCTAGTGGAGGTAAGTGCACAGGTCCACCCTGTACTCACCTCTGTATGTGTACAAAAGCAACCAGTGATTTTATTTAACTAAACATCTGTCAGGAGAAATGTCATTATCGTGAAAACTTAAGGACTATAGCTTAAAGGGTGTTCCCACAAATCTGTTGTTGAGGTAATGAGTCTTTCTCAGGAGCCTCAGGCATTTTCCTGCTTCGACCTCACCCTGTTTATTTACTTTCACTTTATTTGCATGTCATATCGACCACTTTTTTAGAGGTAATGTTCTTGTTAAGAAGTTTGTCTTTGTTCATGTTGTTTAAGAGCAGGGTTCAGCAGTGTCGCATGTCAAACAGGTATTTACTACCTGAGAAAAGTATAGCTGGCAGTTTTGATCCCAGCTATGATCCCTGCATGCTCTTTCTTCCTCCAACAGGAAAACTGTTTAGTAAACAACAGGCATGTCCTCTGGGCACAGGGAGGGGCGTGACCACAGCAACACCCTAACCACTACCTCATATTACATTCCTACCTTCTGTCTACACCTGAGTAGCAGCCGCTCAACATACCTGATGAGCCACCTGTGGAGTCACACAGTCTAGTCTTCTCAACATTAAGAACCAACAAGATGGAGAAAGAACCGCCGCAGGATGATGAGCAGCTCAATGACATCCCCGACAGCCTGGACTGGCTTCTGAGCACAGACACCGCAGAAATCACTCCTATGGATACCAACATTCTAATGAATAGGTAACCGGTTTTACTTGGGAGGAGCTAGAGTTTGATTTCATTTTCACAGCTTATGCATATGCACTTGAATTATTCACTGATGCAGATACAGGAGTCATCAGCCCAGACACAGCTGTGAGTTTAAATTGCATGTCAGCCTTTTGAAACTAAGCATCAGGTTACACAGTGGTAGATTTCCGGTAAACAAGCATCCAGAGACAAAGGATCCTGCTCTGATCATAAGCTGTGCAAGAACACATTATTCTTACTATAATCTTAAGGTGAATGATGCACTCAATGATTTGTGTGTTTCTCTTTATTTCAAACCATATAGTGTCACCACGGACAGTGTTTGCTCATCAGCATTCACCAGGGAGGGGCTCTTTGAAGCAGCATCCCAGGGAGACACAACTCAGCTCAATGGTCTGCTCAACTACCTGTTGGTTAATAATAAACGACTTACAAGTCCAGAGTTTACAGGCAAGTGGGATGAAGCAGTTTATTTGCCTTGTTTCTGAAGGACAATGTCCCACTCTTACATGTGACATGTGTTAGTTTTGAATCAGTGCAGTCATGTGTCCTCAAACATTCATGTGCATTGTTATGTATTCTGGAGGAGCCAGTTTGGAGTTGACCTGAGTAGAAAAGGCATCACTGAGGAGGAAGATGTTTTCTTAAGTATAAATAGTAAAACCAGAGGAAGCTGGCTGTGTTGCTATTGTGCTATTGGGATACCACTCTCTCATCAATAATAATACAGTGTGGTGAGACTGAAAGTAAAATTAGTGAACTTTCACTGATGTCAACACCAATTGTGTGCACAAATTTCAGATGATGTCACTGGGAAAACAGTGCTCCTCAAAGCTTTGCTGAATCTGAAAGGTGGAAGAAACGACACCATAGACGTCTTCCTCGACATCGCGGAGAAAACTGGAGATTTAAAAAACTTAATCAATGCGTCTTACAAAGATGTTTGCTACAAAGGTAGGTGACAGTATGCTCACATAGGTATTTGGACAAAATGCAAAATATTTCACACCATGACTGATGGAGTCAAGACTGAAACTTATTAACCCTAGTGAAGCCAGATGGCTTAATACAGTGGCTGAAAACAATGACATTTGTTAGAAATGAATAGACCTGCACATTCAGTCATGACAAGTCATTTTTATTTCTAGAGCACAATTAAAAACAACAAAGGTTGAACAAAGTGCTTTACAGAAAAGGACACAGTGAAATAAACGGTATAAAACATTAAAACAATAACAACATAAAAGTAAAAAATCTAGATTCAAGTGTGTACCCTGACAATTCTTTACCGGAAGTGAAAGCCAAGGAGAAGAGGTCATGATCATGTGTCATTCACAGATCCTGCTGTTCCTTCACTATGCAGCTCCAAGTTTCCTGGATGCAGTCTGGACAAGTAATGTTATTTTAAAAGACAGACATACCACACATAATATATATGAAGCAGTGCAGAGACTAAAATCTAATGTTTTATCTCTATGTGAGTGTGAGAGACAGAAAGAAAGAGAAGCAGTACGTCATGTAGATTTACTGGCAGTGTCTATTCAGACGTCCTCAGGGGATGATATCATTTCTCTGGAGCTTTACATGTACTGACTTGTATACAGTAACTGTGAACACATGAATGCTTTGTCAGAGTTCTGTGGAAGTGTCTCATACCACATGTCTCAGTTTAGGATCTGTACAAAATTCTGACATCACCGCCTTTGTTTTGTTTTCTGTAACAACAAACCACACGTCACAGGTCAGACAGCGCTGCATGTCGCCATTGAAAGACGGAGCTACGATCATGTGAAGCTGCTGGTCCAGAAAGGAGCTGATGTGCAAGCCAAAGCCAGTGGAACTTTCTTCCAGCATGGTGTGGGACTGGGCTTTTATTTTGGTGAGTAAATCTAACTCCACCCATCCCTCTCTTTCACCAAATGCATTAGGAAACATTGGTGTGACGTTTCACAACTCTCTCCATTCTTCTACCCTGCTGTCTTCTCCTCCTTCTTCTTTGTGGGTTTATGTGTCAGGTTTATATGGGTGGAGCCATTCTTCTTTGTTTGTGTAGCAACCGGGGTGGAGTGGCTCAGTGGTTAAGACCCTACCTTGTGTTCCAAAGACGGTCGCAAGTTCGATTCCACCCCTGGCTAATTGTACTTGATTCCATTGTAAGTCGCTTTGGATAAAAGCGTCTGCTAAATGACATGTAATGTAATGTAATGTAACCGTCCACTTCAAACGCAAAACATATGCGCTCTGGCTGGTTTGTCCGTGGAGCACGATGCCGACCTGAGTAGAGCACTGCCCTTGTCTGAAATAACTATACAAATCTTATTCTAAGCCTACGATAGATAATGTAATTATACACAAACATTGTAATCAGTTGCTTGTTAAATTTCTGTATAAACACCTCCTAATAAACCCTTCTAAATTTTACACACTGGACCTACAGTATAGTTGGCTGCAGCTCCCTGGTGGACAGTGATGGTACTGCATGTGGGCTGCAGCGGATCAGAAAAATTAATAAAATGGAAATTATTTTAATTTTGTGTTTAATCATTAAGCTTCAGAGGCCATATGGCAGAGACCAGAGACGGTGGTTAGAACTGTTTGAACCAGTTTGAATCCCACTTAGACACAGGACCTGTCTGAGTGCATGCGTTTCAATTCAGTCCAAAACAGCAGAGGTTAACTGGACACTCTAAATCAGGGGTGTCCAAACCTTTTTTAACGAGGGCATAATGTGAAGATTTCCAGGGGCCAATGTTTTTTTAACATGAAATGTTACATACAAATGCACTGTTTTATAACAATTTCATTTTCATTGTCACAATTATCATTTCCGAATGGCAATGTAACTAAATCTAAGCCACGCAGGAGTGACAAATAAAAAAATGTGTCTTTCTTTCACATCTGGAGTAAAATAACATAATAACATAATAGACATTTTCTGTCTCGCGGGTCATGGATAATACATTATAAAAGTGGAGACACAAGCCGGCCAGCAGGCCAGACTTTGGGCCTGCCTGCTCTAAATTAAAATGTAGGTGTGAGAGTGAACGATTGTTTGGCTGCTGAGCCCTGGTGACCTGTCCAGGGTTCACCATGCCCACTGTGATCCTCATGTGAAGGATAAAGTGGTAGAAGTTTGTTTGGCTAATCTAAGGTTTCGTTTGGCTATTGAACATTTTCTGGATTTAAAATGAGCCATGACATTCTGAGGTTTTGGAATGACTGGCCTAGACTTTACAAACCCATGGTATTGTTATCATGTATGTAGTACAAATCAATAAAATTGATTTAATTTGTTTTTTTTTCAGTTAAGTTTGATCTCATAAATAAACTCAGCTTTGCTTGTTTCGTTCAGGAGAACTTCCACTGCCGCTGGCTGCCTGCACCAACCAGTCCAACATTGTCTCCTTCCTCATGGAAAACCCATATAGAAGAGCAGATTTGACCGACAAGGACTCACAAGGGAACACTGTCTTACACACTTTGGTGGTCATAGCAGACAACTCACCAGAAAACACAGAAATGTTTGTGACGATGTACGACGAGATCCTCATTCAGTACACCAAGCTTGAGAAAACAAGAAAAGTCAATCTGGAAGAGATTGAAAATAATCAGGGCTTGACTCCTCTGAAGTTAGCAGCCAAACTGGGGAAGATTGCGGTGAGTTTGTTTCGGATGTTTCCCGTCTCTCCCTTGTGAGTTTTGGGTGTAGGAGGTGCACAGAACATCTCTTCAATGGAACATTAAATTTGTAGATAAACACTACCTGAACTTGAAAATTTGTGTAAGATATAAGAAGTTAACACCACATCATCACTGTGTGATCTTTCACTGAAAAGCTCTTCAGGCACATTTTGCACCGAGAATTTGTGGATGAGGAGATGATGCCGCTGTGCAGGAAGATCACAGAATGGGTCTATGGACCCGTTCACTCCTCACTTTATGACACAGGCTCCATCGACACCAACAAAGACAACTCTGTGTTGGACATAATCGTCTTTGGGAGCGAAAGTCCGGTTAGAAAATGACTATTCAGACAGTATTATTGCTATCATTGTGCTGGTCTTTTCTAATGCTCTAATGATTTTTTTTTCTAATGTTCTAATGTTTTTCATGTTTTTCCCTCAGAATCGACCAGAGATGCTCCAGATTGAGCCACTTTACAGTCTTCTCACGGACAAATGGGACAGGTTTGCTTCCAAGTTATTCTTGATGAATTTCTTGGTCTATCTGGTATACCTGATCATCTTCACTGTTGTGGCCTGCTACAGAAAAGACGGACAGGTGAGACTGAACAAAACCATCTTCAAAGAAATATATTGTATTATACTGTATATATATATATATGAAGTTGTTATGTTAGAATAGAATAGAATAACCTACAAAGCAAATCCTACAACAGAAACCTGTAAAATATTACTTGGTAAAGGGTGGCGTGACTGTGTCTGATTGCTCTGGTGAATATGGAGAAAAGATTGGACACTACACTCACTCTTCATGTACAGTAGCCAGGTGCAGTGAATATGTGGACTCTCCTCGCGCTAAGTCTGTGATTGAATGAAAACTGTAAAGCATACATTGTTAAAACAATAATACGCATTTCTTTGTGAATGAGTCATATCACACACACCCCTACTACAAACTCAGAACCAGACAAGCAACGTTTCTAGCTAAACACAAATCAATCACCTTTTCACCCGCAGCCACCATTTCCCATTGAAAACGTCAAGGTTGACTCCCTCCGCCTCATCGGAGAGATCATCACTGTCTTAGGAGCAGTGTGGTTTCTCTACAAATCGGTGAGAAAGTAGAATCTGGTCTTGTACTTCACACAGAATAGGCATTCATTTAAATGTACTAACATGTTCCCATATGTTTGACATCTGCTTCCACAGATAACTAGTTTCATAAGGAACCCACCAAGCTTCACGTCTCTGTACACTGATGGAGTCTGTGACATTCTTTTGTAAGTATCACCATGTCAAACGAGGTTTACTTGTTTCGTGTCATTGTGTTTTCACCGCTCCTCGTTGTGTTTGCAGTTTCCTGCAGGCAACACTTCTCCTGATTTGCACAATCTTATACGTCACTGGACGGAGAGAATATGTTGGACTCCTCGTGTTGTCTCTGGCCCTTGCCTGGATCAACGTACTTTACTATTCGAGAGGCTCTAAACATATGGGGATATACGCTGTCATGATGCAAAGAGTAAGAATTGCTTTATAAGCACTGTTGCCTCACAGCAAGAAGGTTCCTGGTTCACGTCCTGGTCTTGGTTCGCATGTTCTTCCTGTATTTGTGTTTCCTCCCACAGTCCAAAAATATTCAGATGTTAATTGGACACTCTAAATTGACTGTAGATGTGATTTTGTGAGTGAATGGTTGTTTGTCTTAATATGTTGACCGTGTGGTAACCTGTCCAGGGTTTATCCACTCTTTCATAGAGGTCAGCAGCCCTGCGACCCTCAAGTGGAGGATAAAGGGGTAGACATTGGATGGATGGACTCCAAAATGGTGATATAATATCATAATTCTGATCAGAGCCTGGAAGTCTTGGAAAGAACTCCACTAGATAGGAACAGTGGACTGATGGGGTAAGGTAAGTGCTAGGACAGAAGATGCTCTTGGAAGAGTTGGGTTTTCAAGAGTTTCTTCAAGCTAGACAGGGTTGGTACGAACAGGACAACCACGAACTGGCCTACAGACAGGAAGTGCGACATCTGGTGGACTGGCGCAGGGTGAACAACCTGCTCCTGAATGTTGACAAGACAAAAGAGTTCATCGTCGACTTCAGAAGATCCCGACCCAGCCATACACCACTCCTCATCAATGGCACAACGGTGGAGGTCGTCAGCAGTACCAAGTTCCTGGGGGTTCACATCACAGACAACCTCAACTGGACACTTCACATCACCTCCCTGGTGAAGAAAGCCCAGCAGCGCCTACATTTCCTGCGATGGATGAGAAGGGTGTCTCTCCCCCCTCCCATCCTCTCCACCTTCTACAGAGGGACCATCGAGAGCCTGCTGACCAGTGGCATCTCCGTCTGGTCTGGGAGCTGCAAGATCATAGGCTGGAAGTCTCTGCAGAGGGTGGTGAGAACAGTGGAGAAGATCATTGGGACTCCACTCCCACCCATCCAGGACATTGCACACAGGCGCTGCCTAACCAGGGCTTACCAGATCCTCACTGACCACACCCACCCCCACCATGGACTGTTCTCCCTGCTGGCAGGAGGTTTCGCAGCATCCGCTGCAGAACAAACAGACTCAAGAATAGTTAGTTTCCGCTGGCCATCAGACTGCTAAATTCCAAATAACACCCCCCCAACACTATCTGTGCAATATTTAACTGTTTTTTCTTTTTTTTCTTTTCATATTGCCGCTTACAGATTTCATTCCTGTTTTTCTTTTTGCACTACTTTTTTTTATTATTTAATCATAGTTAGGCTGAAGAGTTGGATACATGTATAGACATTTACAGTAAGATAAAAGAAATTTCCCATCAAAACTCAGAAGTGACAAAATTCAATGCTATGTGTTGGTTTCTTGTCTGCTTGCCAAGCAACGAAATCTCGTTGCCAGTTTTCACTGCTGTGTTTTCTGTGCAATGACAATAAAAGGAAGTCTAAGTAAGTTATTCCACCAGCGTGGAACAACACATAAAAAGAGTCTGCATAGCAGGCATATGACAAGCCATTTGAGCAGATGATCCGAAACAGCAACGTGGTGTACATGGCAAAGAGTAGAGCCCCAGTACTGAGCCTTGGGGCATCCCTGTGGCAAGGCTGTGATGCAGATGTGTGACCTAGCCAGGACACATTGAACGATCGCTCAGTTATTACACTTACATAGAAAGTTTAAAATCAACATACCTAACCTTTAAAATACTTTTTCTTTTTAGATGATCCTGAGTGACTTGTTGACCTTTTTATGTGTCTATTCGGTCTTGCTTGTTGGATTCTCAGCAGGTAAAACTCTCATGGCTTCCAAATGTAAAAGGTTAATTAAATGCAGAATAAAGACTTCATTTTAGTTTTATCATCTCCTCATCTACAGCTCTGGTTTCTCTGATGGACGACTCTGCTGCAGCTCAAGATCAAACACCAAACAATGACTCACTGCCACAGGGAAGGAGCTTTGATGTCGAGCCATTCGTATGCGAGAAGCCGACTTACGATGACCTCCGATTCACAATACTGGAGCTCTTCAAGTTCACGATTGGAATGGGAAATCTGGAGTTCACCGACCATGTGCAGTATAAGGAGGTTTTCTACATCCTGCTCATCACGTACATCGTTCTCACTTACATCCTGCTCCTCAACATGCTCATCGCCCTGATGGGCAACACAGTCGAAAGACTCTCCAAGGAAAATATAAACATCTGGAACCTGCAGGTGGGAAACTGTCAGTGCATTCAAGAAAGTCTAACATTATTTATTAACCCTGCATTGAGGCCGAAATCTGATATCCTTTTTTTCAGCACAACCTAAAGACATTTTCACCAACTCTATAAACACAACTAAGTAAAAAGTACTCAAAAGTATTTAAATCAGAGTATATTCGTGAAATTTGGAAATACGTCACATTTCAAAGTTAACAAAAATAAAAACGGTCACTTTTGTGAATTTTGCACAAGTATCACTACTCCCATTAAAAAACTAAACAAACAAAAAACCTAATAAATGCAAACACACGGCAGGATGTCCATATAAGGAATGTTATTCTGTGTGTCTGTGAGCACTGAAGAACCAACACTGTGTTTACCTTCCATTTGCAAACAAAGAACACATCTCCAGATAATTTGCAAACAACACAAAACTTAGGCAAACAGAAAAAGTTTGAGACACTTAAATGATAACTTGTTTTATTCATTTTTGTCATATATCCTCAGAGAGCTTCTACAATTTTGGACATAGAAAGAGGACTGCCAAAGTTTCTGAGGAACAGGCTGTTTTCCAGTGAGTCCAAGACGCTGTGTCTGAAAAGTGAAAAGGACGAGAGTCGCACATTTTTCAGGTAAACCATAATGAACCATGAATGTAGCTAAGTACATGTGCTTACAGTAAGTACTGTCATTACATTTGTTTGCAGTTCTGGAATATACGTCAATATGTGTCCTTATATAATTCAAATGTCTTTTAAAACAACTCCCACTCGCCACTGTGTGTTTTTGTGTTTATGTTGCTCAAAGTCTTCTTTAATTTCAGGGTGCAGGAGATTAACTGGAAAAAATGGAGGTCAGAGCTGACTGTGATCCAAGCGGAAGACCCAGGGAATCACATGATGCGGCTGCCGCCTCGCTCCCGCTCTTCAGGTAGGGTAAAAAACGCACACACACACACACACGCACACACCCACACACCCACACACACACACACTCACTCACTTGTATGGCAAACATGTCACTAATATGAGTTTAATGTGATTTGTCAGGGAAACTGTGGGAGAGGAATCCAATCTTGGAGAGGATTCGTGCCAGATATCGCCAACCACATATTTCCGGCTTTCCCTGATTTTACATATCAAATAATAATAGTACATTAGTAATAATAATAATTAGCATTCAGATTCAGGTTTCCTGTGGACCACTTGTTTTTGGTTAATTTCTATTTCTACTATTTATCTTAGCAACAGGAAAACTTTAACTGTGAATGAATGATACTGTGAACCAACATATTGGTGTGATGACTTTCCTTTTTGTAGAGATTCAGTTCTTTTCAAATTGAAACTTTTTAATAAAGAAACATCAAACCCTGCCGCTGTATTTCAGTCCAGTGACTGTGTCAGGCAATGTCTGTGCTCCGGTCATGGAGGAAGTACTGAACACATTTTTTTAATGAACTGATTCTTATGATTCAGTTACACTGAAAACAACTGCTTTACAAGTCACAAGTCACTTATTTGTGTGTGTCGCATATAAAACAAAGTCACTGTTTGTAGTGGAATACCAACCTAAACCATGCCGTGCAGAGGCGAGGCGAGCTGGGACCATAGGTGGAAAAGCACACATCCACACTTTTACCTTGGTGTTTCTGTACAATGTCTTTCAAAACAAGAGGCCACTGATTCAAAGTAGTCAACACTTAAAACAGGTAAAACAGAGTTTCTACATCATCCAGGCAGAAAAAGGAATAGTTCTATTTGACATGATGTCACGTTGTGTCCGTGGCAAAACATTTGGATATTTGACAAAATTGATCACTGATTATTGATTTGATTGTATTTAAACTGTTGATACCATTCTTACATAAAGTGTAGAAACATAACAGAAACACCAATTCGGTTTTGTCATCATAATAATAATAATGATAGAGCTCTGGTGGACTCTAGTGGAGAACACAGGTAGTGCAGGCACACACACACACACACACACGCACATTTTGTCACATTTGAAAATCTCATTAAAAGTCTAATTAAAACCGGTTCCATAAATTGAATAAAAATAGTTATGAAAAATACATATTCGGAAGGTCACCTTGGGGTCAGCTAACCTACGACCTTCTGTTCTGATGTCGTCATTACGTCAAAATAAGTGAAAAAAACAAAACGGCGCCAGACACGAACATGTGTTTCAGTGATAAAGTAACAAACTACAAGGAGAAAGCACATTTCTATATACGCAGCGCTGTTAAAGGTAAGATATGCGTTTGGCTGTTTCTAATGTGTTCGTAACGCGACATGTAGTGTGAGTGTGTGTTTGTGTGCATGTTTTTTGATTATCGAAGCATTTACATCATATATTATTGATTTCTCCAATGCGTGAAGTGGGACAAACACGAGTGCCAGCAAAAGATACCAGAAGATGTTTTCTGACATTCACAACCAGAAATAACACAATCATGAAAACGTATTGCTATAGGTTAAAGGGTGTTTTTGACCCAACAACTGTATTTATTCATTTATTTATTTATTTATTTATTCATTCATTTATTATGCCTTCTCACTGTATTTGCCTGTCATATAGACTTTTTTTTTTATATATAAGTAATGTTCTTGTTAAGATGTATGTCATTGAATTACATTCCTACCTTCTATCTACACCTGATCAGCTGCAGGTCTGGAAGCATATACTCTGCAATTGATGCACTCTTAACAACATTAAACACAAATAAGATGGAGAAAGAACCACCTCCAGAGGACAAGGAGCCCAACAACATCCCAGACAGGCTGGACTGGCTTCTGAACACTGCAGAGAGCACTCCTATGGATACCAACATTCTAATGATAAAGTAACTGGTTCAACTTGGGAGGAGCTGGTGTTTTCTAAGATTACTATAATGATGCATTCAATGACTTGTGTGTTTCTCTTTATTTCAAACCATATAGTGTCACCACTGACAGTGTTTGCACATCAGCATTTACCAGGGAACGACTCTTTGAAGCAGCATCCCAGGGAGACACAACTCAGCTCGATGGTCTGCTCAACTACCTGCTGGTTAATAATAAACGACTTACAAGCTCAGAATTCACAGGCAAGTAGGACGAAGCAGTTTATGTGTCTTGTGTCTAAAGGACAACGTCCCACTGTTGTTTGTGACGTGCTTTTCTTTAGTGTAAGTACTAAAACCATAGGAAGCGGGATGTGAATTGTGTTTTGGGATATACTTATTCTAGGATGTGAACTTATTCTAGCATGTGAACTTATTCTAGGATGTGAACTTATTCTAGGATGTGAACTTATTCTAGGATGTGAACTTATTCTAGCATGTGAACTTATTCTAGTATGTGAACTTATTCTAGTATGTGAACGTATTCTAGCATGTGAACTTATTCTAGTATGTGAACTTATTCTAGTATGTCAACTTATTCTAGTATGTGAACGTATTCTAGTATGTGAACCTATTCTAGTATGTCAACTTATCCTAGTATGTGAACATATTCTAGCATGTGAACGTATTCTAGTATGTGAACTTATTCTAGGATGTGAATTTATTCTAGGATGTGAACTTATTCTAGGATGTGAACTTATTCTAGCATGTGAACGTATTCTAGCATGTGAATTTATTCTAGCATGTGAATTTATTCTAGCATTTGTCACACCTATGTAATCATGTGCACAACTTTCAGATGATGTCACTGGGAAAACAGTGCTCCTCAAAGCTTTGCTGAATCTGAAAGATGGAAGAAATGACACCATAGACGTCTTCCTCGACATCGCAGAGAAAACTGGAGATTTAAAAAACTTAATCAATGCGTCTTACAAAGATGTTTGCTACAAAGGTGTAGATTTTTTTGCAGGTGGTATTTGGACAGATGCACCTTTTTTATGTCTAGATAAAATGAAATGTCATATCTCAAATCTTTACATCTAGGGCTGAACAATTAATCAAAATAATAGCAATTAGATATTTATTCACAATGGCTTTGCCCTGTTTAAAGTGATATTTCGTGTTTTAGTGTTTTTTAGTTGTTGTATGAGGCGAGACAGCCTTTTGTCAGTGTAAACTGAAGTTAGTATAGAACTCATTCTCCCACACCAAAGTCCACAGAGAAAATCTGCGTTTTTAGCTCTCAGGAATCAGACAACAAAATGCTGACATCAACAACTGTTTGTTTTCTGTAACAACATCCACACGTCACAGGTCAGACAGCGCTGCATGTGGCCATTGAAAGACGGAGCTTCGATCATGTGAAGCTGCTGGTGCAGAAAGGAGCTGATGTGCAAGCCAAAGCCAGTGGAACTTTCTTCCAGCGTGATGCAGGACTGGGCTTTTATTTTGGTGAGTAAAGCTCAATATGAAATATAACCAGCATTTTGGGGCGTTCTTTATTGCTTATTTATTGTTTTGTATCCCTTATTGTATCCCTCCCATTCATCAAATGCATTAGAAAAAAATGGTGGCCTTTTCATTGGATGTTTCGCAGCTGTCTCCATTCTTCTACTCTCTGCTGTCTCTGCCTCCTTCTCTGTTGGTTAGAAGTTATCTTGCTCCAACACACCAGATTGAGCTGACCATTTGAATCAGGTGTTCTGGAGCAGGGAAACAGGGAATCTTAAACATGCAGGGCAGTGGGTCCCCAGGACCAGGATTGAGTTTCAGAGACACTGCTCTAAATTGTCAAATAGTAAAAAAAAAATTATAATAATAAAATAATCATAAAATTAATAATAGTTATTAAAAAGTTAATTTAAGGTTTTGTATTTAAAATGGGGCGTGACATTCTTAAGTTTGGGAATGGCTGACCAAGACTTTACAATACCATCATGTGTTTTTTTGAGATCATGTATGTTGTGATTTGGCAGTTTAAAAATAAACGTTATTTATTCGGTTTTCTATTTCAGTTGAGCTTGACCTCATAAATAAACTCAGCTTTGCTTGTTTCCTTCAGGAGAACTTCCACTGCCGCTGGCTGCCTGCACCAACCAGTCCAACATTGTCTCCTTCCTCATGGAAAACCCATATAGAAGAGCAGATTTGACCGACAAGGACTCATATGGAAACACTGTCTTGCACACTTTGGTCGCAGAAAACTTACCAGAAAACACAGAAATGTTTGTGAAGATGTACGACGAGATCCTCATTCAGTACACCAAGCTTAACAAACCGAGGCAAGTCAATCTGGAAGAGATTGAAAATAATCAGGGCTTGACTCCTGTGAAGTTAGCAGCCAAGATGGGAAAGATTGGGGTAAGTTTGTTTGCTGACTGTACCGACTCACCAGGGTTGTTGAGCCTGGTGCGCGTCTATGGTAGCAGCAAGAGGCCCAACTCCGATGGAACAAGCCAAAGGCACAACAGTAATATTAACAGAAGGTTATTATAAACATATCTCTAGTGGTGAGATGGAGTGGTGACCATATTATTAAGATAGCATACATCTAAGCAGTTTTATTTATTTATCCATTTTTTTATCCGGCTAAACATCTGTCTCTTTAATGTAACATGTAGATAAACACTACCTGAACTTGAAAATATGTGTGTAAGGTATGTGATGTTGCATTTAACACTGACCAATCATCTCTGTGTGATCTGTCACTGAAAAGCTCCTCAGGCACATTTTGCAACGAGAATTTGTGGATGAGGAGATGATGCCGCTGTGCAGGAAGATCACAGAATGGGTCTATGGACCCGTTCATTCCTCACTTTATGACACAAGCTCCATCGACACCAGCGAAGACAACTCTGTGTTGGACATAATCGTCTTTGGGAGTGAAAGTCCGGTTAGAAAATTTCCGTTTTGACAGAATTATTATTGCTTTCATTGTGATGGAATATGTTTATATGTGTGTTTTTCATGTAAAAATTAACCTTTCCTCAGAATCGACCAGAGATGCTCCAGATCGAGCCTCTTTACAGTCTTCTCAAGGACAAATGGGACAGGTTTGCTTCCAAGTTATTCTGGATGAATTTCTTGCTGTATCTGATCTACCTGGTCATCTTCACCACTGTGACCTACTACAGAAGGGAAGGAGAGGTGAGACTGAACAAAACCTTAAATGTTATAATATAATAACCTTTCAGCATTGTGTTCGTATTAAAATCTCAACACACATGTTAAACAGACAGGTGGTGACACTGAGTCTGATTGCCCTGGGGAATATGGAGAAAAGTTTGGAGGGGGAAACCTATCACAAATCAGTGTTCCTTGGTCTCATGACCCAAAAAATATGAATGCAGTGAATATGTGGAGTCTATGATTGAATGAAAACATCTCTAGCTAAACACAAATCAATCGCCTTTTCACCTGCAGCCACCGTTTCCCATTGAAAACATCACGGATGACTCCCTCCGCCTCATCGCCGAGATCATCACTGTCTTAGGGGCAGTGTGGTTTCTCTACAAATCGGTGAGGAAGTAGAATCTGGTCTTGTACTTCACACAAAAAAACATTCATTTAAGTGTACTAACATGTTCCCATATGTTTGACATCTGCTTCCACAGATAACTAGTTTCATAAGGAACCCACCAAGCTTCACGTCTCTGTACACTGATGGAGTCTTTGACATTCTGTTGTAAGTATCACCATGTCAAACAAGGTTTACTTGTTTCATGTCATTGTGTTTTCACCGCTCCTCGTTGTGTTTGCAGTTTCCTGCAGGCAACACTTCTCCTGATTTGCACAATCTTATACGTCACTGGACGGAGAGAATATGTTGGACTCCTCGTGTTGTCTCTGGCCCTTGCCTGGATCAACGTACTTTACTATTCGAGAGGCTCTAAACATATGGGGATATACGCTGTCATGATGCAAAGAGTAAGAAATGGTTTATAAGAAATATCAAAGTAGGTTAAAGATTTAATTGTACAACATTAGCTGCCAACCAAAACAAATGTGAAATGCGTCTCTATGGAAATGGGCTACTTTTGAAGTGCTGCTGTAAACAGAAATTGGACACTTTAAATTGACCGTGGCCCTCTGATGGACTGCTAACCTGTTCAGGTGGAGGATAAAGGGGTAGACAATGGATGAAGATTAAATATATAAATATTTAGTCGCTGAAAGTGTTGAAGTGGAGTGCACTCCATGGTTACACTTTATTTTCTATTACTTTGACTTCAGTTCCTCCTTCAAACTACGCAGCAACTTAAAGAATTTAGATCTGTGCGTTATAATATTACTCTGAAAACGTTATTCCAAAATTAAGTATTACATAATTAGATCAGTAGCAGTTCTAGTTCGTATGGAGCTAGAGGAAAAGAGGTGTCGTGTTTATGTCACAGAGGACTCACATATATTATGTTTTTAGATGTTCCTGGGTGACCTGTTGACCTTTTTAAGTGTCTATGTGGTCTTGCTTGTTGGATTTTCTGCAGGTAAAACTCTTCTGAACTACAGTTTCCAAATGTAAAAGGTTAATTGCATTATAATGACATCATTACAAAGACTTATTTTTATCATCTCCTCATCCACAGCTCTTGTTACTCTGATGGCTGACTCCATTTCAGCTCTTCAAGCCTATGAGGACAATGACAATGATGGAAGGAGCGCCGGTGTCCCGACATTTGGCGAGATGCCGACTTACGATGACCTCCGTTTCACAGTACTGGAGCTCTTCAAGTTCACGATTGGAATGGGAAATCTGGAGTTCACCGACTACATGCAGTATAAGGAGGTTTTCTACATCCTGCTCATCTCGTACATCGTTCTCACTTACATCCTGCTCCTCAACATGCTCATCGCCCTGATGGGCAACACAGTCGATAGAATCTCCAGAGAAAATATAAACATCTGGGACCTGCAGGTGGGAAACTGTCTGTCAGTGCATTTCTTTTTAGGAAAGTCTGCTGGTAATGTAATGAATACGGATGTCTCTGTTTACTTTCTTTGTAAACAAAGAACACATTTCCAGATAGTGTGCAAACAACACAAAACGTAGGCAAACAGAAAGAACTTAATAATAGATCATTTGTTTTATTTATTTATTTATTTTTGTCATACATCCTCAGAGAGCTTCTACAATTTTGGACATTGAAAGAGGACTGCCCAAGTTTCTGAAGAGCAGGCTGTTTTCCAACGATTTCAGGACGGTGCGTGTGAAAAGTGAAAACAATGAGAATCGCACATTTTTCAGGTAAATCATATTTCATTTATATTTAATATTTAAATTTAAATCCTGTGTTGTCCTGTGTTGTTCTGATTACATGGGATTTTCTTTCCTTAAATGTTCTCAGTATAATTCTTAATATTTATCTGCTGATTTCTTTCCAAGCATCAATGAAAACCTCCCTTTCGGACATTGACATCTGATCATTATTGCTCACTAAACTGTTTTTGATTTCCTTCTTATTTACATAAAGCTGAATATTAGCTTATATTTTAGGACTTTATTTCGGTAAAACTGAAATAACACTGAAGAAGTGTTATTTCAGTTTATAAAGACATAATCATGTTGAGAGTTGCTAGTGCTTTACAGGAAAAGTCTTCTTTAACTTCAGGGTGCAGGAGATGAACTGGAAAAACTGGAGGTCAGGGCTGACTGTGATCCATGAGGAAGACCCAGGGAATCACATGATGCAGCCTCACTCCCGCTCTCCAGGTAGGATGAAACACACACACACACACACACACACACACACACACACACACACACACTAAACCCTAGTCCTAACCAAACCACAACATTCAGTTCCTCAGAAATGAGGTTCTGCCTCATCAGGACTAGGCTTTAGTATCATGAAGGTCTACTGGTCCTGACAAGGCTCAGTGTTTCTGCCAGAAAAACATACATACTCACTTGTACTGCAAACTGCAAATCACTAATACGAGATTTCATGTGATTTGTCAGGAAAACTGTGGGAGAGGATTCGTGTCAGACATCACCAACCACATCCTTCCAGCGTTCTCTGATTTTACACATGAAACAATAACAGTAATAATAATTCTTAGGTACATGTATTTTTCTACCAGGGAAACTTACATCAGTGACATTATGAACCAACACAGTGTGATGATGTGACCAGTGAGAAGAGGAAAGCACTCACACGTCTGTGTGTGGATTACAGTTTACCAAACTCATATGGGCATGTGCATTTCAATTGTTTAAACAAAGTGTGGAACCTTAAGTGTCCTTTAAGCCATTCATGATCAGAGACTTAATCTCAGGGATTCTTTCTGGCATATATGCTTGCTTAATTTATATCCAGCCTTATACTTAACGCTGTAGTTTTTTTTAAATATAAAAGAAATGTCTGGTTCATACCATACAAATCACTGTCAAAGAAGTTTACTCAATGCTGATTGAGTAAACTGAAGGCCCATTTACTGTATACTCCGCTTTTGTCTATATGCGTCCCAAACATTATCTCCATCACTAGCACTTCACACACCTCTGCGCGCCTTTTGCCGATTTTGTGTGCAGTGGAATGTAAGACCACTAAGTGTATGACATTGATGGACATCTTTGAGCCATGGTCCCATAAAATCTAGATTTTGTGATTAGGATTAGGCAAACAAAGGAACAAAGGTGAGCCTTTTTTTCTTCCCTTGCTCTGGCTGTTCTGTTTCTGTGTCAATAGGAGAATTAAGTAGGGACGAAAGACTCCGCCCGTCTCCGTCTTTTACCTGTGGGACAAGCTAACATGAGGATGGATGTGAACTTACTGACCCCTGTGTTTTTGTTTTTATTTTTTTTTTATGAATTTAAATAACTGTTTAAGACCAAATAAATGTATTTAGGCAGAGGTAGCAGGACATTTGATTGTTTATAAAGGTGTAGTCAGTGCATATGTATTTTAATTGCTAATGTGATAAGTGAACCAGCTTGATTTTTAACTATCGCATTTCAACAAGTCCAGTGTATTTGGCACTGGTATGCATGAACTAATGTCTCCATACAGTCTTGTAACAGAACATAATGTGCCTTGACTTTGCCTCCCTATCAGCAGATTCCCAGACTCTGTCTAACCAACCAACTGCTGCTGACAGTGCTGTGGGGGGCAGGTGATAAAAAACCAAAAACCGTCACTCCTTTCTGCAGAACTACAGCACAGACCGCCTTCATGTGCTGTGCTGTCTGTTTCCTCTTGCAAGAAGAATAAACCTGTCAAAGACAGCTGCTGATCTTAAGTCCTTATTTCTATACGCACAAGCTCACTAGTTTCATTGTATTTTATTTATTTTAATTGTATTCCTTTTCCACCAGCGCAGTACTCACTCCTTAAACCGAGTAAGTGACTCCACCTAGTCGAGTGAAGCTGAAGATGACTTGATGTCTATGTCAAAAGACTGCATTTTTTTTATTTAACCAGGAGAATCCCTTATTTCAAAAGAGTCCTGGCCAAGACATACAGCAGCAAATACAAAACACTCATCACAGTTAAACAAACAGGCAAAAGACAAGTGCATGCTATGGAGATTTATGGGATTTAAAAGTGCTTAATGAAATTAACTTGTTAGTCTTTCTGCAACCTATTCCATGCAAAAGGTGCAGACTTAAATGTTGTGATGTCCAGTCCTATACAGCAACTCATGGAGAGAGGTTAAGTACAGCAGCCAGAGTTAGTTAAAAAACAACAACCTCACAATAGTTCAAAACACTTGGAATGTAGCCTAGGCTTGCAAGTGTGTGAGAATTAATGACATCTAGTGGTGGAACTGCAGAATGCAACAAACAAATTACTCCTCTTTTCTCTTTCCCAAGTGTCAGGGAACCATAGTTCATTCACTCCTCTACTTTCCCTCCTGTTTTATCTTTCATCCTTATCAGTTTATACTTCAGGTTCATGATGTGCTTTGTAAGCTCTGGCAACAAAATGCAAAAACACAAGTCCAATCAGGCTTCTGCAAGACATGGGATTGCAAGACAGCACCATCTGTCAATCAAGCCCCATACCTCAAGTACATTTAAAAAGGTTTATTCTAAGGCTACGACAACCAAGAAATGTCTCTCTTATTTTAATTTCTGACAATAAACCAAAGTAAAATGTTGCTGTGCTATATGGAATCCCAACTTTGTTTCTCCAAGCTCACACTAAATGTATCAATACACGCCTTATACATGCCTTAGATTAACTCAGTACAAATGGTTAATGCAAATCTATGTGACACCAGTGGATCTGAACAGATATAACAAAAACATCCCAGATATATGCACAGAATTTACAGGAATATTATACCATAGTATGTGGCAATGTAGGGAAATAAAGAAGTTCTCGGGAGAGGTGAAAGTCAGTCAGTCAGTCATCATCTACGCATTATCCTCCACCAGAGGGTCGCGGGGGCTGCTGTGCCAATCTCAGCTACATCGGGCGATAGGCGGGGTACACCCTGGACAGTTCGCCAGTCCATCGCAGGGCCACACGCAGATAGAGACAAACAACCATTCACTCTCACACTCACTCCTATGGTCAATTTAGAGTGTCCAATTTACCTAATCCCCACATTGCATGTTTTTGGACTGTGGGAGGAAGCCGGAGAACCCGGAGAGAACCCACACACACACGGGGAGAACATGCAAAAAAATGATCTCAAAACAAATTTTATTGGATCCCAATCTCTTCTTGTTGGGTTTATATACGCAAAAAAGCTTATGAGCTTTTTTAATTTACCATTAATTTTAAGGTATGTTTATTGCAAATGACTTGAAAAATAGATTACCATTTGTGGACAAGGAGGATATTGTTTATGTTCGTTCTGTGACCGTTATGCAGCTACCACATACAATTGAATTGTATTTGAAACCAAATGTTAATTAAATATTCTTGGAAAGTAAAGGTAAGCATGCCAGTATTGACTTAGCAACCGAAACGCGGTGGGAGCAAACTATATAAACCGCCGTAACGGTTTATTTGTAGAGCCAGACATCAATGATTGTGAGTAATCATGGAGAACCGCTTTATTAGTCACACTATTACAGGGGAGAGCGCGAACGCAGTCCCCCACTACCAGAAATTATGCAGTCGAGATTCCCACATTTGAGGAATTCGCAGGGGTCAGCACAACCGGAGTGCAATGGCTGAGCCTCGCCCTGGGTGAACCACCTTCTTGATCATGGTGTCTCCCCTGCCAGGTAAGTATGAGTTGTATACATTACAGACAGGCTACTGTTTCACAGACAAACCACAATCACTGGTGGTGCTAACAGAGTATACACTAACAAAACCATAGCTTATAGAGGTGCTGCGTGACTCTGCATGAATTCAGGACTGAATAAAGTGTTATACACAAAGGCTTAAATAAAAGACTATTTTATCAAATGGAAAAGATTATTTAATTTCCCATCATGCACTGCAATACTTCCAAATCAAAGCCTGACCTATAATCATCCATTGCGCCTATTTAACCTTCGAAAAACAAACGGTCGAATTTTAAAATTACACGTTCAAGTGGTTAAAAGCTGAAATAGATTCTGGCAAATGTGATTTGATCAATGACTGAAATTTAAGAGAGGCAAAGGGAAAAGGGTTTTTATCCCTCTCAAGAAAGGAAGCACCTCCTGTTTCATTGTTTGATGCAATAGGGTGATAATCTAAATACTGCCACCTACTGGCCTGGGTGTATGAACAACATTATTTCTCCAAACTGCGCAGCTCAGATACTATCAACACTACATGGAACCCAATCAGAGTTTATAAGCATTGCTTAGTCTTGGACAATTAAGGGGGGTTATCAGATATTAAACTGAGGTGAGCTAAGAAGCATCTCAGTTTACCCAAAAATGACAGCAGAAATTGCACACATGCAGGTATCAGTATCCTTGACTGAACTTGTTGCAGCTGTGGTAGCAGGATACAAACATTGTGCCAGCTGTGATGTCATTTCCATGCAAGAAAATAAAGTCTTAGATTTTTTTTAAGTTAAGTGTACTTGCTGTCATCCACAACACTTTATCCAATCAGGAGCCAGACCTCCACAAAGAAGCGGTCCTCTCTGTTGTATAAGAAGATCAGTGGGTCTTCTTATGCTGCTCTGGTTCAGGTGTGTTTGTGGGTGGGACTGCTCCTTTAACAGCTGATTGGCTACACCTGTGTGCTGTGTGTGTAACCTGTCATAAATATATTATTTAACTTTATTAATCCCCTTAGGGAAATTATTTCTCTGCATTTGACCCATCCTAGAATAAGGAGCAGTTGGCTGCCACACTGAGTAGTGCCCGGGGAGCCAAGCTCCCTTTCCACTTGGCCACAGGCTGCATATTAGAAGCTGCTGCTGTCGACCAACTCTTTCTTTAGTTTGACTTAAATTTCACCCTCTTACAACACAACACCACACCACACCACACCACACCACTGATCTATTCCATGCCGACTTCTTTCTTTTTGAGCTTGAAATGATTTCGATCATGTAATAAATCATTCTGCACGCCTCACCTTGAGCTAGCCCAGTCCTTAACAGGATGGACGCTCGTCAAACTGCAGCCTTGTTTGTTTTGGACGAGATCTGTTTGCTTTTTGCTTCACTGGCTGGAGGGACTCCACATGTGAGTAACTGTGTTTGTTTTCACTTGTGTCATAAACTGACATTCAGCCGATATCTTTAGTTCTTCTCTCAACAAAGAAGTTTAAGTTTAGATTGTTTGGGCGATATAACAAAAGGTTAGGCTGTTTATTGGTGAATAAAGGCCGCACACCCTCACCAAACATGTTGTCATAGTGATGGTGTAGAACGCACACAGCGGCAATGGACAGGAAGCTGAACAGAAGTTGACATCACTGCAGCTTTAACTGTTTTGCAGAGCTGTTCAAACCAAACAGTACAAAAATATCCCTGTTTTTTGTGAACAAAAGTTATAAAAAGCATTTTGAACAAACTACGCCACCCCCCCACACACACACACACATATACTTCCACACAATATACACACATTATATTCTGTTTTTGTTGTTTTTTTATGCGATGTACAGCTGTTGTTTTAGAATGTGCTGTAGTGAACAACTATGTAATCTTATCCAAGTTTTGTTCATTATTGGTAAAAAATCAAGTAAAAGTTTGACATTGCAATGTCTGCAACGATTAGCTGCAACAGTTAGATTAATTATTATTAATCAATTATTAACTATATTTATAACTATTTTCCTAATCTTATTTGGTTTTCAAGTTTTGTTTAACAAATATTTCAATCTTTCTGATATTGCAGCTTAAATGTGAACATGTTCTGGTTTCATTACAAAGAAATCATGAAAGATTGATCATTTCAAGGTTTGGGAAACACCAATCAACAATTTCAACATTTTCTGACATTTTGTGGACCCAACAAATGCTCAATTAATCGAGAAAATAATTGTTAGTTAGAGCTCTAAAGTCCTTTCTCTCAGTCCAATCAAAAACATATATGTATATATATATATATATATATATATATATATATACACATTATATGTATATGCTTGATTAATTTAATTATGTTATTTGCCAATTAAATAAATAAATAAATAAATAAATAAATAACAATAACATGTTTGTATAGATTTAAACAAGTTTTTGAAAGATTCCTTAAATATTTAATTTATGTCTTATCGTTTTTAATGACAGGTGGTCTAATAAATTTGAGCACTGTGGGTGTACACACACATATACATATATAATAGAAGAATAGAAGAGTAGATGAAGAAGCCCAGAACTGAACCACGTCTCTGCCTCTTTTTTAAAATGAAAGGTCAGTAAACTCTCTCTCCCTCTCTCTCCCTCACTCCCTCTCTCCCTTTGTGTTCATTTCTTGGTGTGAACACACACTTCCTGTTTGACATGTTTAACCAGGTGTGTCTCTCTCACAAACTCAGGCTGATTCCACCTCTCCTGGTTTCATTTAGCAGTTGTGTGGTGTGTCTACATATACTCAGGTGTGTGTGTGTGTGTGTGTGTGTGTGTGTGGGTGGGGGCACTAATTAAATTGAGAAAGATGTGTGGTAACTCTAGAGCTTCTTTTTTCTTTTTTTTTCTTTACCCTCAAGTGTGTGTGTGTGTGTGTGTGTGTGTGAGATCACATAACCCTCCCTTCATGTTTGCTCAGTAATCTCTGGCTCAACCTGTCTGATAGGTGTGGGCTGGCTGGCACTGACTTGTGCAGGTATGAAGAGAAATCGCGCTCAGGCCTGAGAGAGGAGGGAAACTCCAGCACTGCTGTGACCACCACTCTGATTTCTCACACGAGGGAAACTCACACACCAACGTATGTAAACAGACACACAGGATCAACGGAGGAGAGACAACTTTGGAACAAGTAAAATAAGACACTGCGTGGACGCTGAAAGTCTTCAGCCTCAGAATGTGAGACAATCTGGAGGAGATTCTTCTTCTTCTGTCGTTTGACCAATGGGTCTGGGATTCTAATGTGGCAGTTCAGGCTCTGGGATGTACAAGATGTTGCTGTGTTTCTCAGCATCACTTTATATATTTGTGACCTAGGTAAGCTCCTCCAACACATATTTATTTTTTTCCAGTTTCAGTTGTCTGTTGTGGTTGCTCGTTTGGAATTCCTATAATTATTAAAAGCATAGTTTGAAGAGGGGGCTGTATCATACACTGAGTGGACAGTATTCCACATGCTGCCTGTTTGGAACACAATTTACATGTTGTTTTGAAGTGGAATGGGGACAGTGGAGGGAAGGTGTTGCAGAAGGCCCAACTGGAAAAGAAAATCTATAAATCAATAGACGTCTAGCTGTTATGTAATGTTGGAAAAAGACTTTCCACTGTTTATTATGCTGTCTGACAGCCATTACGAAGTATAAATGAACAGCTGATAATGCACGTAACACAGCTTATGTGCATCAGAATGTTGAGCAAGAAAAGGGCTGTCAAACAACACAGTAAACTTCTGAATGTTTAAAATACAACGTACAGTTTTATTTTACATCAGGCCTTGTTTTACTCGCCGCCATTGTGTATTTGTTACCTGTTCACATCAAAACAGGGAAAGGGGTTCCTGGTTCTCCTGTGTCAAAGGCAGTGTGCGGAACATTATCTACTCTATGTAACACAACTATGCCTCATTCACCTGAACGATCCCTTTGAGGGATTCTCAACACATGGCTCAAATATAGAAACAGGCAGAACTCACTGAGAGT
The DNA here is from genome assembly GCF_019176455.1 of Solea senegalensis. Taxonomy (NCBI): domain Eukaryota; kingdom Metazoa; phylum Chordata; class Actinopteri; order Pleuronectiformes; family Soleidae; genus Solea; species Solea senegalensis. The sequence goes on from NW_025321292.1 coordinate 159,056, forward strand.
AAAAATAGGTGTACAGAAATCTGAATCTCACAGAAACAGAAAAAAAGAGCATTGTCTTCTCATCGGAAAATCAACAATAAGCAGTTTGCTCTTTAGCAAACTGTGACGTCTGAATGCAAGGACACGTACCTTTTTTCCCACACATTCTGCTTTCTGAGTCAGCACTGGTATTCTCAGGTGAATTCTTTACCTGCGCTTCATCAGGCAAACACACCACCAGCAGAACCAGATCCCCCACACTGTCAGACATATTTCATCACAAGTGGCCAGAACTGCCTTTTAAATGTGTTCTTCTTTCTCAGCTTGTCTGACAAGTTTCATTCCTCCAAACAAGAGGCGACCGGAAACAGCACATCTCTGACTGAACGTGGAATTTAGTGCAGATGAGCCGTGTCAACATTTTCTTTTTACAGAGCCACGTTGTTTCTGCTGTAGCTCTACACATAATCATACCAGGGTGACAGTTAAACATTAGCTCTAAAAGTGTTGATAAAATATACTGTTCAGTCACAACATTAAAACCAGTGTTGTAACAAAGTATAAATACTTGGTTACTGTACTTAAGTACAAAATTCACATATCTGTACTTTACGTTGTTATTTGTATTTCTGGCAACTTGTACTTTCACTCCATTACATTTCCTCTATCTAACTTTGTTACTCGTTACTACCAAATAAAATCAGAATAAGAGTTGGTAATGGTCATCAAGACTAAAAATGACCATCCATAACCATTCACATGCTTCAACATGAGGTTATGTGTCTTGCCCACATATAGACTAGCAGAGCCAGGAATTGAACCCACAACCTCACCAACTCCTCACTTACTTACATACTTTTACTTCTAAAACTTCAGTACATTTTATATCAGAAAATGACTTTTGATACTTAAGTACAGTAAACGTCATACTTTAAGACTTTTACTTAATAATATGTGACTTCAACTTCTTCTACCAAAGTCATATTCTGGTAAGATACTTGTATCCCTTTTAGGTACTTTACACAAGACTGACTGTTGTTGTACACCAGTTTATTTTTGACTTAAAGGTCCAGGGTGTGAAAGCCTTGGCAGAAAAGGAAGACAATCCAAGTATACATGATAGGTGTACAGTCACCTGCCTTAAAAGCCGCGTTTGAGATGGTTTGGTTTGGTACGGTAACTTTTTTGCATTTCAATTAGTAAAAGTATCAAAATAACTATAAAATGGCACCCGTATCTTGGGGAATTCAGAAAAATGGTACAGTCTGTCTGCCATTACATCACATTACTGGCAAATCATAACACAACATTAGCCAAATACAGGTTTTTAAAGGGATAGTTAAGTTTTAGGTGCAGTGGATCAATAACTGCTGTGTGCTGCAGCGTAAAAAGTGCTGCTTTTTTCCTCTGGAATTTGGTGCAGGGAGTGAGTGGTAAATAAAGTGACGCAAACTTGAGTTTCTAGTCAGAAAGAGCTGCCTAATGTCGAGATAAAGTGTCAAACATCATTTAACATTTATTTTAAAGACAGTACATTATATTTTGCTATGTGGCTACAGTGAGTTTCCCCTTGTATTCATTGCATCTGTCTACATGACTCAGACTGAACATGAATTAATTTCAAGTTTCACTTTCATGTCCTCTTCCTCCTGAAGCTGGAGCCATCTCCATCCACTCTTCCCAGAGGAGCCTCACCAGGTCAGTGCAGGAGGACGTCTTTTTCTCGGTGGACGTCTCCTGCAGCGGGATCCCCACCATACAATGGAACTTTATGTCGGCAGTGGTGAGCCGCACCATAGGGACTTGGCAGCCGGGGGTGTACAGCAACATAACAGTGGATTACAGCAGCAGAGTGCAGGCCTACATCAATGGCTCCATGGGCCTGTCAGACCTGCGGCTGCAGGACGCTGGATTCTACGTGGTCACTGTTACAGAAGCAGGAGGAAGCAGTAAGGATGTTGGGTTTGTCCTCAAAGTCAATGGTGAGTTGAATCTGGGGTTTTGTGGAGGTTTTTCCCAAAATAAATCAGTAAGAAATTTACTGGTTTCCACAGTTAGGCCAAATTTGATGGAGGAGGAGGAGATTCCCGTGGGCCAATCCCATGGGCCAATCGTCCACATGAATCCGTCTGTTATGGCTGGGCAAACCCTGAACTCATTACCAGCTGACCTAATGGTGACGACGCGACCAGGCCTGATTTTCCTAGTCCTAGTTCGTCCCTGGCCATAAATAATACGTCATAAAACCAAAGCTGTGGGCTGTACAAAATCTGATTGTGGGCCGTTATTGGTCCACGGGCTGCATTTTGGGACTGGTGACACCAGATGGTAATATGAGTGTACAGGGTCTTTTGAAGAGACTAGATGGTGGGTTCCTACCATCCTTTTCTGGTGGACATTTATGACATGAAGGCAGTAAAGTCTTAAAATATTGCATACTTTTAATGCTGGATGGAGATGGAAAGTTTTTCACCAAACACTTAGACATTCACTCTGCATGATACATGAGCTAAATAATAACAGAATCGATTTATAATGTCCTCCCCATCACACAGGTGATGGGGAAAGTAAACCATCTTAATATTATTTACTGTATGCACTGTATATAACTTTGATCAACGTTAAAACCTAAAACAACACTCTGTTTAGCAGAGATTGGATTCTTATAATTTTATAGCTTATTCTCTGCAAACAGGAGAGTCCACACAGGCCAGCGTTTTCAAACTCATGACAGAAACACGATTGCTGTGGTGAATTATAGTTCTCACAGAACCAGCCACACATTATTATGGTGTGACATCTAAGATGGAGCACAGGACTGTAGATGTTAGTACTATGCCTGTACATATGTGTGTGTATACATATACACACACAGTATGCATATGCTATGTTTTTCAGTCTGTGCACATGTGTGGGGGTTATGGGGACTACAGCTGCCGCTTTATTTTTAGTGAGTTATCATATTTTTAACATAGATTTTTGCATCTTATACATTTGTATAAGAATTCCCCCGCTGTGTCGCTGTATCGTTATTACTCTCAGATGGGTTTTGTTACTGTTCATACGTGAAAATTAGTCAATATTTAATGACAAACAAGAGAACACGTAGCGTTTACACTGTCACAGTTTTGGTCTTAATCTCCTTCCTGTGTGACCTCACCTTTGCAGGTAGCCTTTTGTTTTGTGTCAACATTTGTGTCCTACTTTAAAATCTCCCCACTATAACTTTTTTACTCTGCACTCTCTCTCTCACACACACACACAGTTGCAAATTGCAGTGTGTTTTGTTTGTTTTTCTTGTTGGTGTGTTCTGTCCACCCTGTCTCGTCACTACTGATACACGTGTTTCACTGTATTGTCATGTCCTGCTTCACAAAAAAACAAAAACAAAGGAGTAAATAAGATGGTTTTTTTTCTTTCTTTCTTCTGCAGAGGTGCTGTATGAGGATCTTCAGTACCTGTCTGTCTCTGCCTTGGCTCTGGCCTGCGTGGCCGCCCTCCTCATGCTCGTCATGTGGCTCCTGAACAAAGTTTACAAGAGAATAGTAGCGTGGAGACGCAAGACTCAGATGCCAGGTAATGTTTAGGTGTATTTTAGAAAAAGTAATTCCCAGAAAGTGGGTCGGGATCCACAGATTTGCAGGATTATTTTATAGTCTTTTACTAACTACTTTTTTTTTAAAGAACATAGTTAAAATAAAGTTTATTATTCATTTGTCAAATGTATATCTCATGGAAATGTTGATTTATTCAAAATGAGGGTATAACAGTTCAAAAAGTAGGCTATTAAGAAAATATTAAACCAGCCCAAATTCAAAAAGTAGGTCCCTGAATAAAAACTTTGGGAAACGATATTTATTTACAAACAATGTTTATGAATGATTGTGCTAATGTATCATCATGTTTTGTGACGTATTGTAAAGTTAATCCTCTTACCCCAGTGCTGTGTGAAGAATAAACCTCCACAGTTAAGATACTTTCATGAATGACCATAAAAGTAAACTTTACAACATCATGGAAAATGCTACACAAGCTTCATGTGAGTATTAGAATCGTCATAATAAAATACGGATGTATGATTATTTGATATAAACTTTAGTATGTGAGAGGTTTGTTGACCCTGCAGTCTTCAATGATTAAATGTCTGAATGTGGCTCGATGGGTGTGAATGTGGGTTGAAAGTTATGTTCAAATGTGGGTGTGTGTGTTTGTGTGAGTCCAAAGGTCTGTACAGTTTCGTTTTTACAGGGTTGTGAAATGACCAAGTGTAATTCCGCCTTCATACAGAAAACAATGAGACGGAGCTGCAGCCTCTCTGACAGACAGACAGACGTACAGGACATCACACCAGTGCTGCAACACAGGGACTATTTTTTTTTTTACATTACATTGTTGCGCACAATCCCAAATACAAAGCTGATGACACTGGATTGAATGTAAATATTTCACTCAAAAATAAATTCTCTATTTATTATCTCAATAAATGAATTGAGATTTTTTTGCTTGTTTCAACAGATGTTTATTGTCAATGTCTCCCAAAATGTGAGTCTTGACCCTCATGTGGGTTGAGGGACTGGGAAGTGTTATGATCTGTTTTGATGACAGATTAACCTGTTTTTTTAGCTTATTATATGAGAATATTATCTGGTTTCTTTGCTCCGTACAACAAAGAAATAATTAACACTGAATCATATCAGTTTGTCGACAAAATAATTCATTTCTTAATTTTGAGGTTTGAGAAACAGGGAAAATAATCAGGGAATTATGAAAATAATCATCAGAAACCAGATTTATTTTGTTGCCACGAAACAATGAGTCGTTAAGTGTGACACTGACTGACTGCGGTGCTGATGAGAAGTTATCAGAAAACATGTTTCCACTGCTTTATTATCATGATGACACTTAACACAAAAAAACAGGGCAGACAGCAGACTCTACTGAAGGAGGATAAACATGTTTAAAAGAGCAGAGGACAAATCACAGTAGCAGAGGTTTTTGTATCATGGCTCCTGCTGCTGCACCTTTGTAAGTTCAAACGTTTGGAAACGGTTCAGTCCAGTTCACTTCAGGAAGACGTTTTATCTAAGGACAGGGAGTGAGTGCAGCCATGAGGAGCTCCATCTTGTAGACAAAGTTGCGTCCCTCCATCTTGCTCCAGTGAACTTCTTTGTAGGGCCCTCGCAGGTGGCTCCACTTGGTGTCCTGGATGACGTCGCTCTTCGGCAGCTCTTTAGACTGGCTGCGGGGGAACTGGATCAAGACTTTGCAGCCGCTCTCTGGACCGTTACGCACTGCGCAGACAAACACGCGCACTCTGTTAGTGACTAAAAATTAAGGAATTGAATTGTGACGATTATTTCATTACAACTGCAATTATTGTTTTGAGATGTTCTTCCTCTTCAACCAGTATGATCAGCCTTTCCTTCTCAATTTACAATACCCTCAGAGTAAACTTCATTTATCTCACCTGAGATGGCGTACTCTCCATTGGGAGAGGCGACAGTGACAGCAGAGGCGTTTCCGATGCTCTCCACTGGGCCCAGGCCAACGTGGTTACTGAAGCTGAGGACGTGCCAGCCCATCACTTTGGCCAGCTGCTGAACCGCATGCACCTGATGCTGTGACATCTGGAAAGACACAACATTAACACACAGAGGAAAAGGCATACATTACTAGGGCTTCATCTTAAAGTCTCTATATTACACACAAGGATTTTTCTTTTTTAATCTAACAGTATTTAAAGCTTGGATAGCCTTGAAGGTTATGAGTAATAATCACCAAGTAAGTAAGGAAGTGTGTTGTGTGAGATGTTTGCCCAGGGACACATCAGCATGCAGACTAGTGAAGCCAAGGATCAAAACTGTTTCTAGCACATGAAAATGTTCCCCCGACTGGAAATCGAAAATGGCCCGTGGCAGTGAGAGAGCCGAATCCTAGACTCCCTATAGCTGTCCTATACGGAGATGGTGGTGTACAGCAGGTGTGCACACTGCTCCAGGTAGCTACACTAGCTGCTGCTGTGATACCTGTGAGAGGAGGAAGTCCTGCAGCTCCTGCTCCTGGTGTGACAGTGTGATGGTGCGTCCATCTCTGTGAACCACTCTGATCTGCTCCACACCGATATTCAGCTGCAGCTGGATCGACCTGAACACACAACATATTGGTTGGTTTTTCTTATGTTTCTCATATTATCTCCCCTTCCTGCTTGAGTTCCTCCCTCATCCTTCCCTCCTCTGCCCCTTCCACTTACTTGCAGATCTGCTCGTAGCCCTGAGAGGTGATGAGCACTTTGACGCTGGACTCATACACATCGTTGATATTGGACCAGTGAGCCTGGATCTGAGGGTCTTCAATTCGGCTGGCCAGGCTGTCAATGGTCCGTGCCGTCCTGGTGATCACAGATATAAACATGAATACTGATAAATTTAAAGGGTGAAAGGACAGAGAGAGAGAGTCTTGGGGTTTTTTGGTGTAAATGATCAATAATTCCACAATAGCCTTTGAGCATAATGTACATCAAGTTATTTGACAGAGATATAGACTTCCGCACGTCTTCTGGGCTCCGTTTACAGCCTTTACAAAATCCGTCTCATCGTGGGAGACGATGACCAATCACAGGGCGGTTCAGAGAGTGAGGCAGCTCCTATTGGCTGTTCAAAAAAAGACTACCGTACTTTCCATTCAGGTACATTCAGGTTATTTTAAGGACCCTGGATAACAAACTATTTACAGCCGTTTCTGTAACGCCAAATATTATTTTGATAACCTAAACTAGACAATTCCAAGAGAGAGGTTTGGTGAATGAATCACAACTTAATTTTATCCATGTTATTTGAAACATATACACATAAATCTTAACTAGAAATTTTGCTTATTTGGTGACACAAAATAAGTTAGATTGGTCTAGGTCAGGGACAGGATGACAGCTCCTAACTCATATCAATACAAATCTAAAGTATACTTTAATATAGTAACATGTTTTGTTGGCAGACAGACGCGCAACACACATCCGCAAGTCGGAGTCACCGCTACAGTGGCACTCAGGACATGTGGAACCAGCTCAACCAGGTGATTTAGCGTGTACTTGACACAGGCACATTTTGTTACATTACTGCTTGTCACACTAAGGAAATAAACAGCTTCATTTAACAGTTTTTAAAATCTTTGGGGCTATTTTAATATGTGTGTTTATAAATGTATTGTTCAAACTCTGATGAACATAGACAAACTCAGTTAAACTAACTTCACCTGCTGCGTAGGAAGATGTGTTTGGCCTGTTTGATGATCTTCTCCAACAGCCCCTCGCTCTGCTGCAGACTGGAGATCTCAGCCTTGTTGTAGGCCAGTGGCCCTGCCAGACGCATGCGTTTGTGGCCAAAGGGAGCGGTGGAAGGATGGGGCATCACCACAGAGCTCAACTGCTGCTTGTGGAACTGTGACAACAAACAAAGTTGTTTGATGAGTAACAAAGCATCCACTTTGGTGTCTTTGTTTTTGTCATATTACCAGCAAATTCAAGACTAATAAAAAGTAAAACTGTATTATATCAGACAACTTGTCCTACTAATACAATCGTTTCATTATAATGACGTGCATGTAACTTCAACTTAAATCACATTGGTAATATTGTCCCAACTTTATCTTATGGAAACAACACAAACTAACCTTTAAAACTGCCAAGAGGCCAAAAACAGCTCATGGGACTCACAGCGTGTTACTTGTGTATGACTGAATTAAGACGGTTAAAAAACATTTGCTTGGCATTTCTTATCACTCTAACAGATTTGCGTCTCACCTCTCTCATCATTTGATGCAGGTTATGTTCCAGTACGTAAAGGTGGTCGTCTGGTTTGGGTTTCTCTGGAGACACCCGCTGGTTCTTTTTCTCTCCCGTAGAGTGGCACAGTGAAATCGAAAGCTGCAGACCTATGAAGGACGAGTACAAGAACAGAAAAAGCATGAGTTTGATTGTTTTTAAAATACAAACACAAGGCAAAATATGTATAGCTCATGAACTTTGGGTGAAATATAATTCGACATTTATTTTGTATGATATCAATGTAGAAATACAGGAACAAGGTGGGGGCATCAGCAGCGGTCAGACCAGCTAATGCCGACAGTGATTATATTTCACCTATACAACAGTATAATTAAGCTTCTTACAATTACACTCAACAAAGAAAGACCCAGATCTGTTCTCAGTGACGCTGTCAAGACTGTTCTGACCTGGAAATGGCTGTGAGATGATCTGATTCTTCACAACAATGTGAGGGATCTGGGATTTGATCTGAACAGCTTCCCTGGACAGCTGCGCAAAGATCTCCTTACAGAGCAGAACATTCTGAGCGGCTTCTAGCTTCACGTGCCACAGCTGGGTGCCTAGTCATAGGGGAAAAGAAAGATGAAGAGATCAAAGGTGATTAAGGTGTGGAACATGGAGAAAGAGAGAAGAGGGAAATGTGTGTAGTGAACTGTACCAGCTTTGGATTTTGAAGGTCTTCTAAACAGGTTTACTGTTCCCAGATCTCCAATGTCTGGAGCTTGTTTCTGAATGGACACCTGAAGAAAAACACTGGACTTTAACAACCTCTTATATCCCTGCTATGTTTTATCAGAGCATGCCATCACATGCTGATCCATATTTTGTACCCACTCACCTTGATATAAGCAGATCCCTCCAAATCACTGGGGATCTGGACATTAAGAGGACAGTAATCTTCTGGGATCTTTTTGTCCAGATCAATGTCTGTGTTCTTAATGACCTCAAATGTGCCGTGGTGAGGAAAAAGGGAACCTATGCGGTTAAATAAACAGTTTAAAACACATTAGCTTGGGGTTAAACTAGTCATCTAGTTTTGTGAAGAAAGTAACACAAGAAGATGTTAGCTTATAGACAAAGTGTTTGACGGAGTTGCCCATCCATTAGAGGCCTTTTCACCTGCACTACGGTAGCTGAGGTCTCCCAGGATCTTGTCTCCTACTTTGCGGAGTTTCCACTGTGAGCGGAGTCGCAGCAGCTCTGAGTTGAAGTCCCGCTGCCTCCTGTTCTCCTGGTTCTCTGCAACTGACTTAGTGAGCTTCTCCGCTCCCTTGAGGAGGAGTTGCGCGGCTGTGGCTAAAGATTTCTTTTTACTGATCAGCTGGAACACCTGTGGGGTCTGCACAAGGCCAGAATACAGTTGTGAATAAATGGTTTAGCAGAAACTTGTGTGCTTTCATTACAATAGCTATCAAGTGAAGATGATATGGTAAAATTCTTCAGCGGTTTACCTTTCCAGCCGATGGATCCTGTGACACTGGGTCTAAGGCCATGTACTTCTTTTCCTTCACCACGCTGAGCACATCATGGAGCACACACATCTCTGTCAACGCACTGCGCAGGTTGTTACGCACCGAGTCCCAGGGCCAAAGAGAAGGCTGAAACTTCACTGTACCTGTGTCAAGAAACCGATGAAGACATTTTATTTAAGAAAATATATAAATATTAAAGAGTGTTATATTATGTAAGAGAACTGTTTTTTTTTAATTCACAGGCAAGTATTCTGAAAAGTTTTGACGATGCATGCGTAGCTGATAACATCAGAGGATCAACAGTTGATTTTGGAGTTGCACAACACTTTACCTTCTTCTTCTTCAGGCTCCTGCTTGCCCCACTCACGGTCTCTGGTTTCACCCTCAGGTCCATCTTCCTCTGAGTCAGATCCCTGGCTAAAGTCAATTCTTTGTGCCAACTTTGCAAGGTTCTGAGACATGGACAGTGGGGGAACATATGTCTCTGTCCCATCCAGGGCCACTTCCTGCACCTGCTTCTCACAGGAAGACTCGATGCTGACCCTCACTGCTGGAACCCCAGACATAATGCCACAGCTGAGATGAGGAGGACAAGCAGAAATACACAATCATCAAGACTGTGTGAGACCCAGAACAGCACCAAGCAGGTCAAGTAAAATGATCTATGCAAATTGAGCTGAGAAATATAAACAATGTCAAACAAAAATGTTATACATTTCTACTGTTCATGGTTTTATGCACTGGTCTTTTTTTTTTTTTGCCCCAAAATCATCATTTGTCTTATATCATAATAAACATTGAACCATGGATTTGATGGTATAATCATGTTATGGGATGTTGATATTGTTACAAAGAAATACATTTCACAGAGGCTAACAGCTGAACATGGAGAAAACAAGAGGACAATAATATATTTCATTTAATTAATTAATTAATTAATTAATTCAAATGTGCTTGCTAATTTAATAATATCAGAGATCTGGAGTAATAGTAGTGGAAAGTGTCCCACACGAATTGCTTTTAAAATACAATTATATGCTGCATTACTGTCTACGGTTAGCAAGAAAAAAGAAACAGATAAATCACTCATAAGTGAAATGCAAGACTTTTTAATCCATTTGGTGTTATTTAATGTAGTTTAACTTTTAAATAACAAACCTGCATATCTTTAGTATGTTCTGATAATGTGGGTCTACCCTGCGGATGCTTTATCTGCTATATACTTGTTTCTATAACAATTACGATTAGATCTAAAAGTGTTCATACAAATACATGGATTATTATTAGTTTTTATTGACGACAGTACTAGCTAGATTTCATTGTAGTCAGGTCTGCTAGCTTTAGCCCCTTGCTAATATTACAAGAAAAAGACCATCAGAGCAGGAAATAAACACAGAAATGACCACAAAGCGCATGGTTCACTTTAAACTCACCACTTATATTCACCTCGCGTCACTAGAGTCTCTAGGATAAGAGTTTGTTCACTGGGTAATTATATTTTTTCCAGTAAGACAGAAAATGTCTCATTCTTTTTATGCGCTACACCGGAATGTGCGCACTCGACTGCCCCCTCGTGCACAGGGGGTACTTTTTTTATGTACGGCGTGTTACTTTATTTTATCTTTTTAGGCTTTATTACCTGATTTGATCTAATAATTTAAACACGTCGCTCTTGTTTCGTCTCTGTGTTTTTAATATTTATGGCTGTGATATTTCAAACTAGAAGCCAGTTAATGGGTAGGAACTGTAGTCCGTGGTTGGAACTATGATGGACTTTGTTCCGCACGAGACGGAGCACGGCGGGCAGTTCAAACCACCGGATGGACGTTTAGGAACGAACCGTTCAGGCGTCGTCGTGGAGGTTTCGATAAACAAAAACTCCTGTTAATTCATATTCTCTCACCAAATCTATTCTCTGTTTTTACAGTTTATCTGCATGCTATTTGCCATTCTAAAAAGTTCCTTCTCGTATATTTCAACGAACGAAGTGATGGAAGCGAAGCTGGCGGCTAACGGAGCGGCTACCTGCTGTTTGAGAAATGTTCGCCTGCTTTTGTAGAAAATGAAGAAAAAACTGGCCAGAATAAGACCGAGCCCTAACGAAGAGGCTCGGATACTAAAAGAAGAACATGAAAGAAGGAGAAAGCTGCGAATACAACAGGTAACCAGCGTCGCTGTTTTCTGCTTTACGTTGGTTTCTGTTGTGATTGATGGCGCGTGTCACTGTAGCGCTGCTAAAGCTATTGTTTACAACATGGTTTCTACCTTCGATTACTTCCTTAATAGTCGATCAGTCAGTCAGATGAAATTAAATGGTTATTTTTCGAATATGCGAGGAGATATTGCAAACACAAATCTATAAGATAACAAATGAAGTACCACAATGAAATGGCAGACAGATTATCCAAACCTTATGCAAACAAAATATACAAAACAAATAAATAAAGTTGCATACTCGAAAATCAGTGAGAAACTGATATATTGGTATATAGAAACTTGTAAAACAATACGAATAGAATCGTACAGTACCATTAAAGCATTGTTATAAAGCTTTTTTGGGACATCTTTATGAGAAACACCTGTGAGGAATGTCTTCAGACTATTTTGCTTTGATACACAGGTGCGGGAGCAGCAGAGGCAAATTGCCCTGCAGATCCGTCAGGCGGTTGAGCAGCGACGACAATGTGAGCTGGAGCAGCTAGGGGAGGAGCTGAGGTTGGATTGGGAGCAACAGCAGAGGGAGAAACTGGACAAACTGCAGAGGTTGTACCAAGAGAGCCTCCAACTTCTCGGTCAGGGACACAGAGACGCAAAAGAAAACGTAAGATAACGCTGGCCTGAGAAAAGATGCAGCAGCTCTACCTACAAGTTCTCATTTTCCGACAGTGAAGACAGTACACCTTCTAATGAAACTGTCACAGCCTGTAGTGCAGTGTTGAGTTAGATTGTCTGCACAAATCATATGAAAAGTACTTTGGTGAAACTAGTGAACCAAAAGGTGTACAAAACCATGTCATGATATCTAAAGCATTGGATTTGTGTTTGCCCCTTCTTTTTTTTTAACAAGGAACCTGATTTGGCAGCAATAGCACAGAGGGAGGAGGAAAATCATGCCAAAGCAGAACAGCGTCATCAACAAGCCCTGAAGGAACTGAAATCTCAGAGGCTTGAAGAACATGAGAGACAGAACAAGTGAGTAGCATCACAAAATTTGCTTCAAGGCTGTTCCCATGTTGGAAATGTCATAAAAAAGATGACGTTCACGTCTGTTCCTTGTGTTTTTCTGCAGATCCATCAAGGCCAGGAAGAAGGCACTACAGATAGAAAAGGAGAGATCAGCAAAAGTGGCCAGCCTCCCACCACCTCCCACTAACCCCATTCAGGTGATTCCCCCCAATTAAAGATTTCAGTGATAAATGTGTCATTCAGGTGTGAATCACTGAATTTTGACACCAAATATTTCTCTCTTTTTGAACAGCTTACTGGCTATCTAATTTTGATCCTTTGAGCCAGTTTTGTTCTTTTTTATAATAATAACAATAATAATAATAATAATATATATCAATTAATAATTATTAATTTGAGTTCATTGTATGGTTCATATTCTTGAGTGAGTTGTTAACAGTGTTGTTTTCTTGTTAAATCAGAACATTGATTTCAAGAAGCCACATGTGGTAAAGAAATCTGATGTGAGTTCCTTTGCTGCCACACATTATCACATGCCAGAGAGCACTGTGGATAGAGAGGTGGATACACAGCAGGTATGCTTTCTGAGATATGTTTTTTTTTTGTCCTGCCCCATCAGTGTTGTCTGATCTATAGATTTGTCTTCAGCGTAATGCACACGAGGAAGCTGACCTGGAGGTCAGGAGATTGCAGGACCTACAAAGGGAGGCAATGAGGAGGAGAGGGGAGCAGCTGGAGAAGGCTCGTCTCAGGGGGAGGCAGGCTTTGAAGAGGGAACAGCTCATTCAGGTGCATATTACCTGTTAGTGTTACTGACAATTCCATCATTGCAGAAAACAATTTCCCCCACAGAGATTGAAAAAGAATTTTGATTCTGAAATACTGTTGAGTAATTTGAGTTTGAGTGAGTTTTATTTCATGATGAAAAAAGTCAGAGGATTCTTTTATTTAAAATTCAATTAATTTTTATTTGGATAAAAGTAATTTCCCTTAACAGTATTCTTCTGTCCGTAGTAAGACTACTACTATAGTAAGTAAGACAACTTACTATAGTAGTAAGACTCTAGTATTTGGCAGGATTATTGTTCAGTTTCATCTGAGGAGCGCCAGTAGGAGGCCCTCTCTCTCTTACCTGTTCTGTGATTTGTCAAAGCCTCCTGTGATGGACAGAATTAGCTAAAGCTGTAAACCCAAACCTAGAAGAACACTTGATATACAGCTCATTGAAAGATTTTTTTCTTTAATTACTGATCCAGTCTGCTGTACCTTTTAAGGTACAGACAGCATCCATTTGAGCCTGATTTTTACTTGATGCTCTCTTTAGGACCGCGATCGCTTGCTTGTTGAACTGGAGCACATGCAGCAGACAGACATGCTGAGGAGAAGACAACAAGTGTCTCAGATGCCACCTCAGATCTTCCAGCCTCTCTACAAGAGACAGGAGGCGAGGGAAGATTTCCAGAGGGAGATGGAATTTGCCTTTGAGGACATGTATACTGGAGAGAGGAGTAAGGATTCTCTTCAGTGGTGCCTTTTTTTGTTATGAATATGTTTTGTAGAAAAAGAGCCACAAATTAAATATGTGAAAGATATGTTTGTTTAAAACTATGCTAACAAGGCAATCAAAGATGGCAGACTTTGCCCCCATTCATCTTCAAATCCCGTCAGGGTCAAAATTCTAAAAAGTTATTCTAAATTCTAACAAATTCTAACAAGCCTCTGTCGGCCTCTGTTGCTCATATTGCAAGCAAGTGCACACACAGACAGAGCAACCAAAAACAATACTTCACTTCCACTCTGTGGGTGAAGTAATAATATAGAAGAAGCTGAAGTGATGGTTTTCTGTGTCAAGCTTTGTTTGTTTTGTCTCCAACACATATGACCATAGTAATGGTTTGGAAAAGCACTCATGCTTTGTGGAAGATCCAACATGAATTTATTTTTAATGGATACTTAAAATATTGACCTTTTCTGATCCCAGGAGTCAAAGGTGACCTGGTGGTACAGCTGGAACCAGAACCCCTGCCAGCTTTGTCCACAGGCAGCCAAGACCAAGAGCTGGACGTCACACTGGATGAAATCACCACACAGGGAACAGAACACGCATCACATGAGGCTGCCAGGACTGAGCTGGACACATCTGCTCAAGGTAAAGAGATGCACCAGAAACACCAAAAAAAAAGAAAGAAATTAAAACAGCCTGACCATCTAATATGATATTCTCATGAAATGTTTTAACTTAATGTTTGCCAATGTCAAATTGCATTCAGTATTTTTTGTATTTTTAGTGGAACCCACCAAACCTGCTCCGAGGCGGGCGTTGCGGAAGCTCTTGGATCGAATCAGGAGCCAGAGGAACCAGTATAATGAGCACAGCAGTCATGTCGCTGCAGCTGATTCACAGACTGTTGTCAATGATCAGATCCCAGAGCGAGACACGACCATTGAGACCGGCTCTCTTACAAACAGCCCTCCATCGAGCGATGAGAAAAACAAACAGCCCTCCATCGAGCTACCTGAGCCTCACTCTGCCATAGGTCAGTCTGTCAGTTTGCCTGATTAAAAAAATTGTTTGCATGTTATGAGATTATGACCACTTCTTTCTCGCATTTAATTCAATCAGAGTCGGAGACAACCGAGACGTCAACTGGAGGTGACTCCCCATTCTCTGACGAACTCAGAAACAGAATCCAAGAATTTGAAGAAGAGCAAAAGAAAAGGGTAATGCTGAATCCTGTTTCTATGATATAGAATGGTAATTGTTATGTGGTCAGGGACAGTATGTGCTGCCATAACTTCATTTAATGTGCAAATAACACATACATATCAAGTTTTACAAACAAAATTTTACAAAATTTAATTTGTAATGTGGTGATCCACATTATGTGGAGATTTGTGTGGTGATTTCAAACACCACACTCGCAAAATAACATATTTGGCCGTGCAGTGCATCAATTATGCGATTTACAAGGTGACATAAACTTAATTTTCCATACTGTCTAATGGCAAAAACAGCATATTACTATAAAAAAACGAAACAAAAAACCCCCCTGACCAATCACTTTAAAAGCCTTGTGTCCTTTTGTAATTGGCCAGAAAATAACGATTCAGGTGATCCTCATTACTTAATTAGCACAGCCTCTATTAGAGCATGAGTGTGCTGGACAGGGTGCTGCAGACCTTGGAATGGCAGGCCAACATGCTGGAAGTAGTTTGAAGTAAAATTATTTAAAAGCAATTTGGAATTGAGCAGATTTTGCCTGCATATGTTGTATCTACATCCAGCAAAAAAAGCAATGAGAGTCACTGTGAGCTGGATGGGAATTCCCGTGGAGAAGGTTGATTCTATGGAGATGATCGATCACGTCGACAAACTTATCATTCTCAGGCAGAGAACTTCAATGGTTTTTCTTCACTTCCACCTGGAAATCGACTTATCTTGGCTCGAAACTGGCTTAATGATCATTCTTGTCTGTGATGTAAGAATGTTTGCACTTTGGCTAAAGTCAGTCACTGTGTGTGTATATTACCTCTTTTGTCCAGGAGGAGGAGCTGGAGAGGGAGAAGCAGCAGCAGGTGGTTTTACTCCAAGACCTGGAAAATCAGAAGGTTAAACTAGAACAGATGCTGCTTGAGGCTCAGCAAGAGAGGGAATGGCTGAAGGCTGCTGCGAAACAGCAAGTGAATATAAACCAACCAGATGTATCTGAGCAGGATCAGGACCTCCTCTCAGTCTGCCCAGGTCAAGCCCCTGAGGTCAGTTAAAGGTCCAACATGCAATACTTGAGCACCACTAATCTTATTTGAACATGTATGTCAGACCAAAATAAAAGGCATTTAGCTATCATGCCTTTTCTAGAAAGCTACCAAAACAGAAATTTGATTACAACACAGGGAAGGTGGTCATCTGTTTCCATTTATGTTAAGTTTTTGTGTGGCAGAATGTTTCTGATTTTAAGTTTTCACATAGCAATACATAATTGTACATCAAAAATACTCTCTTGTAAAGAGGTGTAGGTGAGGTATAATTTTTTCCCCCTTTTTTTTTTTTGTCAATCCAAAGTTCAAAATACATACCTACCAGATTCATTGTTATGCTGATAAATTCTTTTAAAATGGTGTTCATAAAATAACTTGAGTCAACTTAAGTGTTTCTCCTTTGCTTTCTACAGCTGCAACCTCCTGCAGGTGAACACAACCACACCCACAGGATTAGAGAATACCAACAACGTCTACTTGAACAAAACGGGTATGTTTTCCACTCCCTTTCACTTATTTAACCTCATAATTTAAAGAATTCTGTTTTATGGGTGCTGAATATAGAAGTTGTTGAGCTATGTAGATTGTTTAAAAAAAAATAAAAAAACCTGAGGCAGTGTAAATAAAAATTTTAATTCTTAGTCCCCCATTTAAATTTAGAATCCACCAGAGATCAGTGGAAGTGGCTCGCCGGCGTTTGGAGGAGTACCAGCGAGCACTGCGTATTCGTTACAACATGACCTCCACATCATTGCTGCCTGCTGTGCTACCTACAGGCCTCAGACACCAACCTCCACACAGATCTCACTCCATGCAGCTTCCAATGCCATCACATGGCCAAAATCAACCACAAACCTTTGTGGAAGTCCCAACAAGAGAGTCTAATGCACACGTGTCATCTCTACCTCTTCCTGGCTCCAGTTTGATTGCTGGCTCCAAGATGCAACCTGATGAAATGGAATCTACCTCAAATAATTCAAGGAACCACAGACTAGAGCAGAGTGTCTGGTTGACTGACAACATAATGGAGAGAGTGACAGGGCACCTTCCAGAAAGCGTTAGACTCTGCTCGCCCAACATGCAGCCACAGCACAAACTGTCGTCATCCACCATCCCACTCCAGCTGCGTCCTGATTCCCCCATTAGCCCGAGCTCTCTGCCTTTAGATCATGAAGTACTGGGTAAATCTGGGACTTTGTTACATGGTGCTCTGCAGACAGCATCCCTGACCACCAAAGACGACGACATAGAGAGATGGAGATTAGAGCTACAGGACGTCCAGAGGCGTGTGCTGGAGCAAAGGGAGGCAGTGGTGCAGCGGCAGAGACTACAACAGGAGGAGAGGCAGAGACAGGAAGAGCAGCGACGGAGACAGGAAATGGAGATGGAGCAGATGAGGCAGCAGAAGGAGACTCTGCAGGCTCTGATTGATACTGACTCAGGGGTAAGTGAGGACACCATTGCTACTTTGTTTGCTACAGTTGAGTTTGAGGAACACATTTTCTGTAACCTCTTTTCCTGTTCTGCTGTATTTTCTCACACAGTCAACCGCAGATGGAGCTGCTGAAGTGCAGGTTACAGAGAATATTGGACAGACTCGCCTCAGGTTACTTGTGTCCTTGCTAAAGGCTATAGAGGAGTCTAATGGAGGAACCTTATCACACTTGGAAAACCCTCAGGAGGATCGCTCGAACAGTAATATGACTGGTACAAAAATCTTTTCCACATCATGCCTCTACTTATCATGATGGGGATGATTAAGGGCTGCATAGTCACCATCAAACTGAATTTTAATGTTAAAAAAAATGCTTTTTAATGGGTAGCTTAAGATGCAAAGTGTCAGTTCTGTGATCCAAATTAAGTGACCTATACTTTACTTATCACTATCGCTCTATCATCTTCTTCAATGTTAATGTTAATTTTCTGTCCTAAAGGGTCCATCACTCAGATAAGTGCTCCTGTTGGACCTGCCCCAGCGTCAATCCTCCCTCCAGGACTCTTCCTTCCTCTTGCTCGAGCGGCAAAGCCTCCAGTGACCCGCATCAGGCTGGGAACCATGGCAGCAGGGACTGATCAGCATGAGCTCAGTGCTATTCCCGAGGTAGAGACGCCAGTAAACAGCCAAGTCACAGGTCAGCTCAGCCCCAGAGAAAATAACTCCTCAGTTAATGCAGAGGAATAAGAGTTTATTACATTTGTATTTCCAGGTCTGGGGGTTAGTATGAATTTTCCCTCACACAATGGTGCCTGGGAGCTGCAGGAGCAATCAGATTTATCTGTATCCAGTGTGAGCCACACTACTGGAAGAACACCAAGCTCTGGATCAAGCTCAAGTAGATCCAGCCATTGGGTCTGGAGAGAGAGACTACTGACCGGGGCCTGGACCTCTCCAGAATATTCAGAGTCTGGTATGGAGAGAAAAATAAGAGAAATAATAGTAATTGCAAAGGATACTTTAGTATTAGTGTGAAAAGGAAAAGTTGAATAGTTGAAACAATGTTTTCCAGATTCATTCCAGAGGAAAACCTCACCTTTTTCCTCTGACTCTGGGAGAGGAGCTGACTACCCTGCTCCTGCACTCACAAGCTACAGATCGCCCACAGAGGTAACTTCTGCTACTTTGGGTGTTGTGTAAGAAGGCTGCAACTTTTTATATTTTCACCAACAGTCAATTATACTATTTTTAATTGGTTGGTTATTTTAGTCCAAGTGTCAAAATGTTAAAATGTATTTTCTCAAAATTGTGATGTCCTCAAATATCTTTTGTCCACAAACCACATATTCAATTACAGTCAGAGGAGCAAAGAAACCAGGACATTTGCAATATAGAAACTGAAAATGTGTGACTTCATAAAAAAAGACTTGACCAATTAATTATGAAAATAAAGAATTGTTGCAGCCCTTGTCATAATTTCGTTTTATTAATTTTCTATATAGACGCATGCAGTTGTAAGTTATTGTTATGTTGTCTCTGGGTTTCTCTGAAATTCCCTCTGAGATTCACAAGTTGTGGGTCGATGATGAAAAGTAGCCAAATCTGAGTGCTGGGAAACTTCCTCAGTCTGTGATTATGCTTGAGAAGCTTTCTTTTTTGTGTGTCTGTATGTTAAATGTGTATATGTTGTGAAGTGTGTGTGCCTTTATGTTGTGAATGCTCTTGTCATTGTGTGTCTTCTTTCTGAGCAATGATGTGAAATTATTGTTCCTGAAGTGTATTTTAATCGAAATACATTTTATGAGGGTTTCTACACTTGAACTGAGCTCAGTGAATCTGTACAAAGTGCTTTTTAAAAAGAAACGTGAACTAAGTTCAGAATAAAACGTAAGCATGTGTGTCAGTCTCGTCATAGGTGTCCTGATTCCGACCTCTCGTCCACCATCTCCACTGGCAGCTACGTCACCACTGATTTTGAGCAGAACACAAACACTGGTGAGGCAGACTTTTGTTAAAGATTTTTATCATATAAACCATCATAATCTGAATAAGAATAATAGAATAAGGGGAAATTAGCCAGGTCACCTCATGTGTTTACTTGCTCTATATTAAGTAGTAATCTGGTTACGTTAGCCCTGTTATATACCTTAGATCTGCAGACTTTTGGGTGAAGGAGACACAAGTAGCTCATGGCCATGAGCTACAAAAAAAAAATCCCCATTATCATGCAAAATTTGTTCTCTGCTTTATTTCCTAAATCTGCTCTTTCCCTCAGATAAACTACCACCTCTCAGACCTAGTGAGGAACAACGTCCAAGAGCAGTTGTGTCCTCTGTGTCTGGTCAAAGCCTTTTTATTAAGGACAATTCAGCTGCACCTTGTCCTGGTTCCATCATTAGGGATGCTGCAGTTGCAGCACATCCCAGTTCTTTAGTTGAGAGAACATCAGCTGCAGGTCATCATGGTTCCTTTATTGAGAGCATGTCAGCTGCAGGTCGTCCTGATTCCCTAGTTGAGGGAACGTCAGCTGCAGGTCGTCCCAGTTCCCTAGTTGAGGAAACTTCAGCTGCAGGTCGTCCCGATTCCCTAGTTGAGGGAACATCAGCTGCAGGTCGCCCCGAGTTGAGGAAACTTCAGCTGCAGGTCTAGTTGAGGAACATCAGCTGCAGGTCGCCCGATTCCCTAGTTGAGGGAACATCAGCTGCAGGTCGCCCCGTTCCCTAGTTGAGGAAGGCCAGCTGCAGGTCGCCCCAGTTCCCTAGTTGAGGTAGCGCCAGCTGCACGTCGTCCCGGTTCCCTAGTTGAGGTAGCGTCAACTGCAGGTCATGCCGGTTCCCTAGTTGAGGTAGCGTCAGCTGCAGGTCGTCCCGGTTCCCTAGTTGAGGGAATGTCAGCTGCAGGTCGTCCCAGTTCCCTAGTTGAGGGAACGTCCGCTGCAGGTCGTCTCGGTTCTTCAGTTGAGGACACTTTGGATGCAGGTTGTCCCAGTTCCTTAGTTGAGGGAACATCAACTGTAGGTTGTTCTGGTTCTTTAGTGGAGGACCGGTCTCTTTCTGTTCATCCTGATGTGGTTGTAGAATCGCTGTTTAATGACCGCAGCATCCAGCGCATCATAGACAGATACACCAGGGAGCTCGACGTCTCCCTCAGCATCGCTGGAAAAACCACAGGTACACCACATACTGTATGATTGATTGATTTCTCCTAATAAATTTAATTGCAGCTGTTTTTGACTTAGTGTTATTGTGTTTCATCCAATACTATACACCATAATAGATGATTTGGCCATTTATCTGGATGTTTAAAATTCAAAGGCCAGATTATACAAAAATGACAACTCTCCACACTTGGGATGTAACTGTCTGAAATGAGATTGGTCTTTCAATTTTGTATTTCTAAAATAGAGAAAAATGTTTTGATTATGGCAGAAGTCCAAAGATAAAATGTCCCGTGTGGCCATGTTGACGTTTATGTTCATGTTTAAAATATTTGATGCCATTTGACTGCACCATGGTAATTCAGTATGTTTTCTCTCTTCAGACAGTGAAGGCTTGTCTGTGGTTCAAGGCTCAAAGAGGCAAGTTGAGGACAAAGGAGCTCAAGGTCCTCCAACTCCTCTTTTACACACACCAGGAACACGGACACAAAGCAGCCTGGTCAGTGACCCTCAAACCACTTCTATTATTATTATTATTAATAATAATAATATTACTACTAATATTATAAATAGATACAAACATTCAGTTATTTTCTTTCTCCCACAGATAAGTGACACTACAGCTGATCTACTTCTGGTGCAGCCATCACAGGCTGAGGACTCTTTCAGGCCTCTGATTGGCCAGCTGGCTGACCAGTCCTCCTGTCTTGCTGTTGAGTCAGCGATGGAGCAACTGGTTGGTCAACCATTTGCTCACTCATCCATGATAGGTCATCTTTCTAGTGTGCCCGGTCAAGGTGGTTGGGATTCCACTCTGAGCAGGATAATTAGTCGACTCTCCCATCAGTCGAGTAGTGGGCAGAACTGTAATTCAGGTCAGCTGATGGGTCCAATGGTGGAGGAGCCGTCAACCTCATGGTTGGATGAAGGTCAGGAGGAAAGCCGGATGAGGCCACTGGTTGCAGAGCTGGACACTGATCATCACAGTGGTGTCTCAGGTAACAAAAATGCCTGCAGTAAGATTCAAAGAGATGGTTTGGGTTTTTGACATGTGTAAAGTGAAGTTTGTGTTGCTTTGTCAACTGCACGCTCTCCTGCACCAAAGCCTACATCATTTATAATCAGTAGTTCTGATTTAATTAAATGACACAAACTTACCCAACAAAGTAGCACTAGATTAGCAGCTGGTGTCTCTGCCGAGGTATGAGAGACAAGTGGTTTACAAAGCAACACAAACATCCTCTTCCGGTCAAAAACATCTCACTAATCGCTCAGTCAACCACCTTTACAAAAATTTCTATTACCAATGGTCAAGTTCAACAGATTTTACTCCATCCATATTTTATTAAGTATGTTGGTCAATTATCAATACATATTCTAAAAGTCCATGATGATGATACATTTTCTTCCAGTGAAAAAACAGGTTTTATCGTCTTCTGTTTGTAGGTGAATTTACCCACTTGAATCTTGGCATCTCAGCTGAGGACAGTTTGCCGTCACACCCAGCGCTACCTGCTGAGGCTTCATCTCATAGTGCCACTGCCCCAGGTGTGAGTCGACGTTCAGAGGAGCAGATGCCTCCGAATCAAACCAGTCCTGTTCTTCTGGAGTCTGAGAGCACAGAAGGTGAGGTAACGAACAAAGAATAACATCATGAAAACACTATGAATACCTGTAATCTAGGGGTGTAACAATACATTAATCCTCACCAAAAATGATCAGTATGTGTGTAAATAAAGTTATTTTTTTTATTTATTCAGGTGCATTTTGGATTACTCTGGTAAAAGCTACTTTATGGGTTGTGATAGTATTATTTTTAAGAAAATACAGTCATAATCTAATAAATTAATATTAAATTGGACTTTACATGCAGACTGTAATCTGATTTAGCTGCACTTTGCTGTCTTGTATTTTCTCACTTGATCAGAAATTTAAGTTCATGATTTTTATTTTTTTAGTTTTTCCTGTTTCTGACTCATTCCACGCATTGTTGGCTGAGGTCACCCACAATGAAACGGCTGACCCCTTCATGACCTTCCACCTGCTGGAACACAAAGTGCTTGACTCAGCTGAAGGAGAGCTGGCCTGTGGTGGAAGCGGTCAGTCTGATACCCACACTGATCCGTCTGTGGAGTCTGAACTGTCACCTGAACACCTGCGAGCAGAGAAAGCAGGTCTACACAGCTCCTGCCAGTACCAGCCTGATGAGTCCTTCCTCACGTTAGAGGAGAGTGTGAGGACAGATGTGGAGAAAACTGCTCTGAATCTGTCAAACATAACAATGTGTGATGATGATGATGATGATGCACCTGATCTGGAAGTGCTGCAGCCAACGGGAGCAGCAGCAGGAAGGAGCGGTGTCTCTGAAAATCCTCAAGATTCATACACATACAGTGAAAATGTGAAGTCTGAGCAGTGTTCAGACCTGAGCGTCCCTCTGTCAGATGAGATATTTGTAAGACTACACTTTCATTTCCTCCTTGAAATGTACTTTTTACTCACATTTCAAACATCCTTGTGTATTTTCCATCTTTCTCTGGATATCAGGAAGCTCCCAGTGAGAAGGGGATCCTGGAACAGTCTGAGATAACGTTGTTGAGCCTGACAGACGCCACACTGCAGGACCAAGAGACGACCATCGCTGAGGAAGACAGAGTTTGGGAAGACATATTTCCATATGGAGAAGGACAAAACTGCCATAAGAATGAGGTGTTTTTCAACTATGATATCAAGGGTGTGACTGAAAGGCCAAACAATATTGATGGGGATTTTTGCTCTTAAGTGTCAGATTTGGCTCATCTCTACGCAACAATTTTGACAATGACACGCACAGTAACACCCATCCACATGGTGCAAGCTCTTTGGGTTAAGTGTCCTGTTCAGTGACACTAGAGATGACCCACTCTACCTACACACCAAGTGATTTATGTCAAGACAGAGGGAGGCAACAGCAAAGATTTGCTCGTTAAATGAGACGGCTGAATGGGTTTCCAGTACGACTGTAAACGATGTGCCCACAGAAAGTTTCAGGAGTGAATTCTGCTGATGCGTTCATCAATATGGGGGGATAATTGCTTCCTGTGCTGCATACACAAATGTTCCCTTGGTCAGGTCGGTTTTCAGATGGACACAACATACAAATGTTTACAGAGACCCAGAGGCAGAATAAAAATCACAAGAAAGTTGCCCACTGTAGCTTTAAGTCATTCAGTGAAACTACACTGAACCTTGTTTCCAAAATACTTTTATTTTACATGGTTTGGTGTAAAAATATGATTGTACAACATCACAGTAGTGACATTAACAGGTTGTTGATCTCTGGACATTAACTGTCTCCTGTAGGGGGCAGAATCCATGTTGGTGCCAGAGGAGAGACTGGAAGACAAGGACCAAACTCACCCAGGTGAATATTTTCATGAATGACGACATTGGTTAAACTGTGGGGAAGCGTGACTCGTCACAGACTTGAGACTTAAATGTTAAGTTTGTGTGGTTGCCATGACCTTTGACCAACCAAATCTAAAGTCATAACATGTTTGCGTCTGGGGAAAAAAACAGTATAGACTAAAATGACTTTGGTCAGTAAAGGCAAGTGACCACTGGGTGGGTGATTCTAAATATGAATGGAAAAAATGTATGAAATTAAATGCAACTGAAATTTGCGTTTTCCTTTAAATCAGATCATTATACTGTACATTAGTGTAAATTCATGCCTCCCTTGAATTAGTGACTTTCCTGGAGTTTGAGTGGGATCAGAGCAGAAGTCTGCAGCAGGTCAACCAGCAGAAGTGCAGAGCTCTGCTGCAGAGGTCGCGCCACAGACTGCAGGACATCAAAGCTAAACAGGCTCGGGTCAAGAATCAGCTCCAGGCTCCGTCTGAAGTCAGAGAGGAACCTGAATCTGTCGACTGTGAGGAGACGATTCAACCTGAATCCCAACAGAAGACGAATAATGGAACAAAGGAGGAACAAGCTGAGCAGCAACTACAGACGGAGAAGGAAACAGGTCTGTTCACTCTACTTTGGTTCTGATGTAAATGATGTAAAAACATGCAATGTGGGGATTAGGTGAATTGGACACTCTAAATTGACCGTAGGAGTGAGTATGAGAGTGAATGGTTGTTTGTCTCTAGCTGTGTGGCCCTGCAATGGACTGGCGAACTGTCCAGGGTGTACCCCGGCTATCGCCCGATGTAGCTGAGATTGGCACAGCACCCCCCGCGACCCTCTGGTGGAGGATAAAGTGGTAGATGATGCTGCAACCAACACATTCAGAATGAATGTTGTAGTGAAAACGGTTAAATATCTGATATGGGGCAAAGGGTTTTATTTACCTTCTGAATAAAAAGCCTTAAACTTGGTCTGTTGTAAAAGTGTCTGGTTTTTAATCAAAAAACCTTTGGTCTTTCAGTGAGAGATTCCAGGCTGAAAAAGACGGATGGAGTGAAGATCTGCACACCAGAGCAGAGGAAACACCATGTTTCTGAGATGTATCAGAGAACTCGGAGGTACTTTTTAGCTCAAAACCGATTCATCTGGCCATATTTTTTATTAATCGGTCAATTATTACAAATTACTTATTTCAGTTTCAATAAACTCGATGTTAGTAAATGACCCGACTCTAGTATTTAATGTGTAGTTCATACATTAATATTTGAAATACTGTATATGATATTGCACTCCAGTGAACACAATATTGGAGACACTGACCATTAGTGTTCATTAACTTATTATATTTATTATACTATGTGGACTGAAATTTAATACAGCTTCTCTCAATGTTCCATCACAATCTGTCACATTGTGAAATTAAGCTTTTTGTAAAAATTCCCTGTATCCTTGTCCTTCATCTGATCTGCTTCAAAATTGAATGGGCTCTTCCTTTGGCCACACCCACTTTACCCTGTGCTATTTCTGGTTTCGTAGTTTCTCTGTAGTAGTCAATGAACACTAACCTTGCAGGAAGTAAATATAAACATTTGTGTTTTTACAGACTGTACGAGCAGCTGGAGGAGGTGAAGCAGCAGAAAACCATCAGGAGCAGACAGGAAGCTTACGTCCAAAACAGACTGAAGGCCCAGGAGTTCCACAAGGTAAAGATCCTCAACTACAGACTGTAAACACGACGACTGTTACTCTGCTGATTTGATACAGGAATCTGTTTCTCCATCTCTTCACAGAAAACCTTACAGAAACTTCGTGCCAAGCAGAAACAGCAGTGATGTGTTTTTTAGTTCTCTGAATTAACTTAAATCTGTAAAATTTTATCAATAAAGTGTTTAATTTATTTGAATCCATTGTTGTGATGTAGCAAATTAAAATGCTACACATACAAACTTTCACAAAAGTATTTTTGTAAAAATGTATTTAATGAAGGCATTAACAGAACTGTTACTGTTCAAAAATGTTCCACGCTGAAGTTAAATTAAATTAGATTAGATTTAACTCGGTCTGGATGTGTTCATACCTCTACAACCGCCCTTAAAAACAAACTTAGACTATTTCTTTAAGGGCACGTCACTCTGACAGACAGACAGACAGACAGATGGACGGGCAAGTGAGTGGATGAGCCTGATGTCAGTGTCCAATCCAGCTGGAGGAGAATGTTGATCTAAACTAAATGAATCAGTTTTTAGTTCCTTTGATGTTAAATTAGTGTAATCAACCTTTTCATCAGAGAGAAATCATCGCCATGGAGAAACAAAAGCTCAGTGATGGGTTTTAGAGTTTAGAGAAAGCGACTGTCCTGGGACTCTTCTTCTCCATGGCAGCCTGAGCTGCTTTCATCACATTCTGAGTCTGAAGCATGCTCATGTTCCACGTGGAGAAAGATGGAACAAGATGCTGTTGAAATGCGCCGACTCAATCAGCTTTAGGAAGACTTGGAGAAAAGCGATTTCCCCAGCCAGCTCCTGAGCCCAAAAGCTGTTTGGATTTGTCTATGGAGAAGTTTCTTTTGAGGCTCAAAATAGCTAATGTTCCTTCAATCAATGTTCAGTTTTTCTTTGTGTCATGAAAACCAATTTGATTAGAGTTTTGGACTCTCGTTGAGTGAAGCAAATATTGGTAAGTCACAACTTTGGGATCTTAGGAAATTTTGACATTTATTAGATCATACTGTAAATAAATTAAACTATTTTTTTCTTTTCTTAAAGACGGTGTAAAGCAAGTACAAATATAATCATTTTCACACATGTTAGAAAATAGTAGCCAAAACATGTGGGGGAAAAACAACTGTTGAATAAAGAATTATGGAGTAAAGACTGAAAACAGTTTCTTTCATACACTACTGATTTCACTTCCATTGGACTCAGTACCTCTTGTACTTCATACACAAGTAATATGAATCACTTTTACTATATACTTTTGGAGTAGTCCAGGATCAAAGTTTGCCGTTAGCAACACAAATGAGCTTAACTTTGCTGAAGTATAAAATCCATCATTTTGATTAGTAGCAACTTCTTTAAGCATTTAAATTTGATGTTCTCTGTTGGCTGACTGATGGAGAGGGTGGTGTAAGGAGAGGTGGGACCAGCTGAGGACGACATGGCCCTGATGGCAGACTGAATTGTTCTGTATGTGTCTGAGAGAACACATACAGAATAATTACAACCAAGACAGAAAAAAAAGGATAATTATTAGTCAATGTCTAGATTTATGTTAAACCAGAAAAAGCCGTCTAACAGCTCAATAAAATAAAAAATATATACTTAAGGTTTTGTTGACTTAAACATAGTATGTCATTTCTCCATGTGACTTAGATGTTATCCTCTTCTCCTGATGTTCTGTGTAATGTCTTGGCTTCTCTACTCTACAAAAAAAATGGATTTTAATGACGACGTTCACTTAAACAATTAAATCACCTTGATTGAGGAAATCATTGCAGCTTTTTGCAACATTTCTCCAGTTGTCTCGTTGAATGAAGAATCCAACAGCACATTTGGAACTTTGTTGAAGATTTATCAATGAATCAAATAGATAACATTAACGACTAATACAAATAAATCCTATGAACTATGAAGGATCATGGATCTTGTAAAGGAGGACATGGGGACAGTTGGTGGAGCCCAGGGGTCCGTAAAAACACTGCAATAAATTAATCTGGAGCTGCAAAACCTATTTGACCCATAAAATGAAGATAATAACATGTATAAAGGGTTTTATACAGATATACTAATGTGTATAAAAGAACAAGTTTGTTGCACTTATGGAATTTAGGAAGTACAAAAAGAAAACTCCTGACATTTCATTGCTGTTTATACCCAACCTCTTATAAAGTAGAGAAAAAGATAATCACAGAATAATGTTGACCTAGTCCTTCCATTGTTTGTGGCAAACTTCTCAAATAAAAACTAAATGAATTACGACATATCAAACTTTGAACTGGACCGTTGCGTCAACACACTATTTTGTCTCATTTTGGACGACATACTAACCTATGACTTTTTTGTCTCATTTTGGACGACATACTAAACTATGACTTTTTTGTCTCATTTTGGACGACATACT